>NC_056705.1:29110164-29405417 GCF_018831695.1 Puntigrus tetrazona | reverse complement strand
CATAGTATGTTTGTTACTGCTCTTCAGATGCAATTAGCTTTGTTTAGTCTGTGAAAAGCTTTTGTCTGTTAAGTGACTGTGTTTACATTATAGGTACACTATTTGTGTTCTTTCCAGCCCCAAGGAACACAGGTCATTCATTGTGAATTAGTGGAGGGTGTAGCTGAGATTATGTATTCTACGGTGGCTGTGCTGATGCCTCCTCTCTGCGAGTATTTACTAATGGCGCGTTCCTCTGTGAGGTGTGTAATGTAGCTGTGTGTTAACTGGAAAGTTGCATTGGCGGCATGGGTTAGCGCGGCTGGAGGGTAGATCACTTTTGCTTTTGAGATCTCTCGCTGCCCACGCCACTTATAACTGGAGTACAGTGGAGTGCAAAGTCATGAGTCCAGATGGCCGGGCCTTTGGCGTCCGCACATAACCATTGTTCAAGCTCTTGCCATTTGTTTTGTTTTGTTTGCTTTTTTGATTGTGCTGAATCAGAATAACAGTGTTGCCATTAAAGTTGAATAAAATGCAGATTCATCTTTATTCTTTGTATGTAATAATAATAATAATAAAATAGTCCATAAACTTTACAGCAGAAAAAAAATACTTACAGCCTGGTACAAGTGGTTTTGGTCTATACAGCCCTTTTTTTTTGGCCATCATGACTACTGTGGAGTGTGAATTATTTTATAACTCATCCGTTTAAATTATATTAGGCTAATTCAAGACCATGCGTGCTAAGTAATAGCAATACAGTTCTATTTAGACTAATTGAAAATAGCGGATTTTTTCCTTCTTTACGCTACTTATTATGCTCATGCAATTAATTCAGTACTTTCATTACCTTACTTTATTTTCAACTTGTTGAATATTTCCTACATTTTTATTGAAAGTAAATGCCTTTATGAAGTAAAATGAGATTTGAAAAGGGAGAAAATAAAAGGTTTATCACGACAAAAGCATTACCACCTAGCTGTTGTTCATCTTTTGTAATATTGACTAGTTAGTGTTAATAGCTTCTGCCAACAAGGTGGTCTTTTAGCGTATTGTCAATAAACACTCCGTATGTATTATTTATTCATGACATATATATTTATTTATGACTGTAATGGCAAAGGAGGTTGTTCTGTGCTTTAATTGCGTCGTGTAAAAAACTTTTAACGATCTAAGGCCTTTGTGGGCTGCAGAAGATGAAAACATTTTATATACATTCTTTCGCAACAGACACCGTCTCGATAATTGCAGTGTTCTTCCATCTCCAAGGAGAAAAGGAGGAAACTATTTCCGCACCTTCTCTCAACGGCGACGGAGGTCCGCGAACGGAGTTAAACAGTTGTTGATGTATTTCACGGCGTCAGGAAAAATGACTAAATGCATTTCTTTTTTACAGGGTGAGGCTGTGAGCAGAAACACTTATTCACGTTCAATTACTGGCCTAAGTTTTCTCTTTAATTAAATGCACTGCCTGATTAATCAGACTTTATCTTTGCAGAGATGGAGAAGGTGATAGAAATGCACCGGCTGTGTTCCTAAATAGTGAAACTCTGATGGCGAGAGGACTGGAAGCACAGGATGTTGTCAGGGCATTCTAGATTCCATGTGTCAAATGTTCCAGAGGGACCATTTGCAGAGCTGTTGAGGCTTTGCACCTTCTGCTTAGAAAGCAGTGCGAAGCATGTTTAAAAGAAAGGAGTCATAAAAGCACCAGTTTTAAACACAGTGGGCCTTCGGAGAATGTCCCGAGCGGCTGATGGCCACAGTGAGCTATTATCTGCATCTCTCTTTTTGCAGTCTATTCCCCCTTTTCTGTTTTTATTCCATCACTAAGCATACCTACATTTCCTTCCATGCTTGGTGCTGACAAGTCCCTGAGTGATGATGGCCTAAAACTGACTGTGAAGCAAATGAACATATTGGAAGATGCAGCTTTTTTTCTCTCTCTCTCTCTCTTTCTCCCCGTCTGATAAACCGTCCCCTTAAATAAAAGAAACGCACAGGAGCTTTATGTGGATAGCTGCAGACACAAATGCTGAAGATTTTCTTCGGCATTGGCATGAACAGGTAATGATTATGGAACTTAATGAGACTACTCATAGATGTACGGCCGCCTGTTTTACACAACAGGATATATACGATAAAGAGGTTTTATAAATAGCACCTGAACATCTGGTGGACCTGGATCTTCCATACCGATATGAAAGCGTCCTAAGCTGATCTGAGTCGATGTATGTGTACTAATCTCCTTCCAGAGCCCTCCGATTTTTAACTTTAATGGCCTTTAAGATTATTTTCATACCAACGCTAATGTTTATTTTATTATCTTAAAGCTTTTCCAGCCATACAAGGTGTTTTTGATCCAATCTTCTTGGGGATTCTGATTTCAGATTAGAGTATTTGTAATCTTGAATAACTTTTTCTACTTTCTCTCTATTTTTTCTTTCTTTTATTTTTAAACATACACAAATGTTATATTATAACTAGATTTTGTTATTTTATCTTAATGCTGTCATAATTTAAATTATTTTATCTTATCTTATCTTATATTAAATGCTTTATATTATTATTATTGTGTGTGTATTATTATTATTATTATTATTATATTATTTGTATGAGTGTGTCCATATGGGGAGAAAAAAGGGGAGACAGATGGATTCTTAGGCGGCTGGAAGGGACTCTTGCACTCATGCTTGCGAGTTAAAAGGCTTTAATCTCTTTTATCCAGCAAGTAAAGATGGACAAATGCAGAAAGAGTTAGACTCTAAATGTACAAAACATTGCTGAATTGTAGAAGTATTTATTTTTTTTCATTATACTACATTCCATTCTCATTCTGCAGTCACACATCCAAATGGTATTGAACTTTGCTCCTGGGGCGGCGTGTATGTATATTTTATATAGAGGCCAAATAAATCTATGAATTCAATTGCGCATTTGTGGTCATATGCGATAAAATCAGAGCAGGGGTTTAAATAGACGTATACAGGCGCCCAGATACGTTTACTATTTGGAATCCTGAAGTATCCTGAGAGCTCAGCTCTAGCATACACTGCAACAAACACTACTATTAAACGGCAGCTACTTCCCATTTGCTTCTGTTGAGACCGTGACCTTCTGTCTTCGAGCCTGAATCTTATTCCAGAGGAGTTTAAAATAGCTCTAGCCCAGCCAGGGACAGACCCAGGGGTTTAGCTGAGCGGTGCTTCAGGGTGCTCAGCACTTGAGAGGTAGACCATAAAGGGTTCATCTGCAATTTCAGCTAATATGCTTCTCGGTACAAAACTTAACGGCTCCAACATAATTAACCTATTACCATACAGCACATTAATATAGACCTTATGCTTTAGAGAAACAAGTGCACAGCTGTCTTTATAATTTTGTCTCTTTATCGTTTCTATAGATTCGCTGTTGAAGAGCAATTAACTGGTGGAGTGGATTCATTTTTGTTAGGAGTTATCATTCCTTGCATTAAATCATATTTGAAGATTAATGCCACAACTACGATAATCGGTAGACTGGGAAGATTTTAAAGAGCGGTCATTTATTAAATTGCATGACCATTTTTAATAGAAATACTATTAGATAGATAAATTATTCCATTTCACTGGATGAGAAAGTATTTAGTTTTGCACAGGTCCAACCAAAAAACTAAAAAACAAAACAAATAAATCAATAAACAACAATAATAATAATAACGTTAAATTCAATTAAAATTAAATTTAAAATTTAAATTAAATTAAAAAGAATGAAGACAGTATAAGGCCAAATAAATGATAACAAACCTTTGAGACTGCCCCAACTCATCCTCAGCAACATTTCTAATCTAGATTTTATTAATACAACTTTTTCTAAGTGAAAATACAAGTAGACAAAATGAGCAAGGAGGTGAGTGTAGAGAAAAGATCATATTTACTCCTGTGGGTAGCAGAGGAACCACAGCTCTGAGAATATCTCTGCCTCCCTCCCTCCATTTCTCTCTCTCTCTCTCTCTCTCTCTCTCTCTCTCTCTCTCTCTAGCTCTCTCTCTCTCTCTCTCTCTCTCTCCCAGCACTCTCTTTCCTCTCTCCGTTTCTTTCCTCACACTAATAAGCCATGATCACTGTGTTACTGTGGTAATTAAATCAGATATTAAGCTGTGTTATAATCCTCTTGGCTGCCTGCTGCTGACACAAGGCTGTGTGTGTGTGTTTCCATGCGTGTGTGTGTGTATGTGTGTGTGAACCTGACACTTTGTTGAATGCTGATTTGCAGACTTGCAGATTCATGAGGACAGATAGTGATGAGGCTGCTTATTTCATGGCGCATTAAACATGCCAATATCGGCCCATGATGTACAATTGTGTATGTGACATACTTTCAAACACGTTCATGTTACTGTGAAACCAAACTGTCATTAAGCTGTTTAGTGAAGTGTTTCCTTGCATTCAATCATAATAAATGATACATGCGTACAATATATATATAAATATATAGTTGTACTGTCGAACAGCTTTGCATCATTTTCACCAATAATGCATGAATCAGAGCATCACAGGGAGCTAGACTCTACCCGTGGTTTTTGACACTGCATTCAATTTTTATGCTTTTGTTCAGTATTGACCCATAATAACGAGTAAGACCCAGTATGTACAACAATTTTACTGTCTGTTTTCCCACAGGTAATGGAGGTTGAGAAGGGATGGTGGAAAATGCTGAATAAATGTAACTATGGTTCACTCTCTAAAAAAGACAAAATCTGTCACAGGAGTGATATCCAAGAGTACAAAGGTAGCTTATTTACTTCTTAATGTAACATAGCAGTACCTTAAAAGTAGATATTAGTTAAAAAAAAAAAAAAAAAAAAAAAGCTTTTGTAGCTTTTGAAAAGCTATTTTGACATTTAATTTTCAGAGTGTAATAGTTAAATGCACTCTCTCAACTCAATCAGTAATTACCAATATAGACGTATAAATAAAGCGTGCATCATTTATTTCCAAACAGCTACTGTATCTCTAATTCAAAAGTTCAAATTGTATTGCAAAAAAAAAAAACATCTGTCACCATCATATATGCTTTCCTGTTCCACCTTAATTTTCACACCTGCATTTTCTTTTTTTTCTTTTCCCACCTTAATTTTCCCACCTTTTTACTACAATAGTATATTTGAAATGAACATATTTTGCATTAATTAGCGTATGTATAAATAGAGTTATAGAGCTTTTCATTTACTGCCCTATTTATTACATTTTTGATCCATGCTCTCTACTGCTACTCAATTATATATATATATATATATATATATATATATATATATATATATATATATATATATATATATATATATATACTATTAGAAAAATTTATTTTGTTCTTTGTAAGCCTCGACCAAACAAGCGGCGCGTGTGATGTGCTATTTGATTGTATGAAGGATTATGAGGAACACATAAATTGAGAGAGACTGTCATTATAAGGGCCAAGTATAAACATGTCTCCCATTAAAGGTTTTGTGAAGTCATACAATTACCATGTCTAAACTGCTCAGTTTGACATTTTTTGTACACCATGTGTGCAGTTGCTGTAAATCTTCCGTAATGCCCAATATTCTTCTTCTAAAATCCATCCTCAGAGGAAAAAAATATGCCATGATCAGAGCTGTGGAGCAGAGAGAGAGAGAGAGAGAAAGACAGAATGAGAAAGAAGAGAGAGAGGAGGTGGTCAGACAAACCGGTCTCCTCCCTCAGGCATAAGGCTACTGGCTGCAGCTGTACCACCTATCTATTGACAAATGGAGGCCATTACCACTCACAGAATCCGTATGCTAAACCCTGCGATCTGGTCATCCTCTTTTGCCTCTGAAATTGGAACATGATTTTTTTTCTTTACCATTTCAAGGGCATGACAGTGAGTGCACTTAATGATTTAAGGAAAATATATGGAGGAAGATAGTGACACATTTTACATTCGCTGTCATTTTTAATCCTTGGAGCCAAAGCCTACTCAGCTCCTACTGTCTAAATAGGCCTAGTCAACAGCTTGTTAAGTTGATGTTAGCATATTATGAAGCTATTGGCGAGGCACTCTCAAGCAAAAACTCTGAACACGCATATACTGGACAATCAGTTAGCGATGAATCAATAAACCAGTATTAATATAATTAAGTTGAATGAACTTAATCACACAATTTAGCAATATAGGAAGACATAATTTTTAAAAAGTGACAATTTTACTTTATTTTACCTATTCTAAGTAATATCAATCAAACTGCAGCTATGTATTAATAACTTTAGATAATGTACAAAATTACATTCAAAATATAGTTGCTGAAAAATATATAGCCTGATCTCATGTTTATGGGTAGGTAAGAATACATAAAGTGTACAAGCAATACATTTTGTATGTTTTTACTGATGCTAAAACATACAATTTAGACATTTCAAAGTTTCAAACTGACAAATCGTTACATATTTTTTGTTAAAAAACTAAATATTTATTTATCTTTTATATAATTATCAGACAATTTTATAGTTTTGTCAATAAATGATTTACATTTTTCGACCCCTTAACCTAACCCCAAACATAAGCATGCTCCATTTTATATATAATTCAAATATTAGAGATATAAAATTTACCATAATTTACAAAATATTCATAGAAAATAACAATGATGACGTTTTGCTGTTAGACTGAAAACCCTGCAACAAACTGTGCCTTGTTTGTAAATTTAATATGTAAAAAATGAAGTGAACAAAGAACCATGTTCTAGTTGACCACAGTCTGGAACTTCATTAAAAATAAAATACTTTTCCCAATGTTGGAATCAAAAGGAAGGCAAAGACATTTCCCACAACTTTGTTGCAAACATAGCGTCTTCAGAGACATCTATCATTTAATTTCTGTATTTATCTCTCTCTCTCTTGGGTGGTTCTAAACAGGAAGTGTTGTACAATCAGTGGACGTGACTAAACAGGCAGTCATGTAGAAGCAACACGAATGTAGCCTTGATGAGTAGTGTCTACCAACATTGAGCTCCTAACTCCTAAACATTGATGTACATGTGATGCTGTCTACATTCCCAGCTGTCGTCTTGGGAGCACACCTTAGATGTGTAATGCTTCGGCTCAGCAGCTTCAGACCAGAACACGGGGGATTGGGTGACCAACAGACTGATTGAGGTGAAGCCTTCTCCACCCAGTGGATCAATGCAGACAGGTTCTTCTCTGCACTTTATTCACCTATTTACCTCAACATTCAGGCACTCTCTCTCAATAAGGCCAGCCTATATCTGCCATGGATCCGAAATGTCAAGGCAGAGGCGGCGACTCTTGGAAACAAGTAAATGTTTGATGTTACGCAGTGAAAGAAGGTGGCGTAACTTCATCATGCTGTGCTATTGCTGAATGCAAAATATATATGCATCCCCAATTCCATGCTGAAATAAATGATCGTTTTAGTTTCATACTGAACACTTACTTTTCATAGAAGCATGTGGGTGGCGATGTTATATTATTGAATCCTAAATCTAGCCCATTTAAATTGATTGATTTTTTAGAAATCACACCTTTGTTCACCTCGATGTTCATAAGCGACTGGCCAGGTTTCCCATTTCTGCCACCCACACTAGAAAGGAAAAATAATGGTCATCCTTGGACTAAAGGCTCCGTCCTCCCTCCATCAAGCGATAGGGCCATAATCCGCCTAAAGCGCTAAATCCTCTGTATACTGACATAATGCCCTTTAAGCTCACTAATTCCTATCTCTCGCTTTCCCTCTTTCCCTCTTTTCTCTCCCTCTCTCTTCTCTTTTCGCTCTCTTTAGTCCTACATTAAAACAAAAACAATTGCACCACAGTCATCAATCTAAGCGGTTGCTAGAAACCTCCAGGGCAGCCTGATCAGTTTTCATTAAGGCTTTAGTCACTAATGACTTCACTCTGCAGTTTATTGCGCAATATAAAAACAAAAACAAGTGCTTAAGATCAGAAATTTTGTAAACAATAAGCTCAAGCCATATGGGAATTGTACATAAATCAGAACAACCGTAACATACGTAAATGAAAAACAAAACGAAAAGGTTAAACACTATCCATGATTTAGCTTTATCTATCTATCTATCTACACACACACACACACACACACACACACACACAATTACATGAATACATTCTGGAAGGATGTAGTACAACATAAAATAACCAGAAATGAAAAGAAGAAACTCAAAAGTATGTTTAGTTCAGTAGTTAGGTAGCTTGTGTGAAATGTATGAATTTTATTGTCAACAACTAGCCACCATAGGGGTCTCCAATCAGTGGACTCTGACCAGCTGCACACAGTCACAGTTAACCTCTCAGAGCGCAGGGAGAGGTTATGGATAACCAGTAATACCATACAGCAGAGTATGTGATCTGAGACATTGCTGGTCTTCTGGTGGAATAGATTGCGGAAATGAACATTTACTGCCATTCTTTTTTTTTTTTGTTATGCTGCATCCAGATATTTCGATCTGATGTCTTGCAGCAGAGGAGGAGGCAGCGATACTGTAGGACTCATCGGTGAATGTGTGTGTCTCTGTGTGCATTACAGCATCATCCCTCCTGCTGTAGGGCAGATGGTTTCTACGCCAATCCGAGGCTTGAGTTATGACTCCCATATGTTCATAGTGCAGGCTGCCATCACTCCATAGCCACTCTGTGAGTGTGTGTGTGTGTGTGTTTATGTTGCCACAGACAGTGTTATAAGGCAAAGATACTGTGAGAAAGAGATTTACAGAGAAGGAGAGAGTCTGTATGTTTGTCAGAAAGTGAGAGGAAGCAAAAGATAGAGAGAATGATGATAATGGATGTGTTTGGATCGTATTTTTGGGTAAGAGATTCAGATAACCTCAATATAATAGCTTGTGAGCTTCTTAACAACAGTCTGACGAGACCATTTTTAAGTTTAAATCTCAATGGTAGTTGTAACTGGCACTGAATGTAGCAAAGCCACATATGTATGTAATGTATACATCGTATATGCTTATAGAAAATATATTTTATTATTATTATTATTTCTTTTTGTAGAACATTTTATTTAGTAGTATTTTAATATTTATTCATTTGTTTTCTATTTCTTTTCCTATTTAAATATACATGACACAGGTGTGAATGTGAATATCATTTATCATCTCCTAACAAGACCACATATTAAAATGTGAATAGATGGAAAACAAATAAACAGTTCTCATACTCAGGTATTGTTTGTAGGTTACTCCTGGTTAGCAGTGGTGAGAATTTGCAAAGAGTGCTCCAAGGCTGGTTTGCAACTAAATGTCTATACTCAAAATATTATAGGTTTAGGGTTAGAAGAATAGTTTGACATGCTGAACACTTGTTTCTTGTAGTCAAAGTAAAGTGTTAGAAGTTATTAAGCAGACAGTTTACTAATACTAGTTGACATGTTGCAAAGTTCATAAATATAAATCCTTCTAATATGTTGATTCTTGTTTTTTTGTTGTTTTTTTTATCCACGTTGAAACAGTTGTTTTGGTTAATTACTTTGGACTTGGAATTAAATCTTCACAAATACCCACCCTCCTTAGTTACTGTTGCTATGTGTCACACAATGTTCTCTCACAGTGAAAAATACGCAGGAGCAACCAAAACCACAGAGCAGGTTATTTCTGGTATGAAACAAGGTCTCAGCCTTTTTTTAAAAAATTCAAACAATGTCTACTACGTACTACTGTTTTCTGGTTATTTGATGTGTCCTGACAGATCAATAAATTGCCTCAGTTCAAGCAGCACCATTTTTTTCATATTTACTAAAAGCATGAAATAAACATGAATGAACATCAGAAATAAAATAAAATATTTTCTGATGTTTATTCATATTATTTCCACAGAAAACATCATTACACACGCTTTTTCTAAAGTTAATGTACTCTCCTGTCTGATTTGTTTTTAAATATTGGATAAGACCTTGTGATTGGTCAGATCGCCTGTCAATCAGGCTCAATTATTGTACAGATATCTGCACCCACCCAATCCCCTCCAAGCACCATAGCACTACACAATTCAGTTATCTGCTTAGGAAATCATCTTGACTAGACTGTTATTGTAATCTCTATTTGCAATTTTCTACATCCAGTTTTCTGCAAAATGTAGCTAAAAAATATATGGATTTTTATTTTTTTGTTCCAGGTGGAGGATTTATACATCAAGGAGCTATCTCAAACTGTCTAGTATGGCAGCTGAGCCCCTCAGAGCTGAAGCCTGTCACCAAATCCAAAAGAATTCACAATAAATTCTATTCTTAGAAGTGGTCCTGACTGCAATGTCTTTACTATCACTTTTGACCAATTTAGTACATCCTTAAGTGAAAACTACTTTCAAAAACATATCATCTATAATATATATTCTTATCGGCCCCTAAATGTTTTAAACGTGTGTGCAGCTAGTCAAGGGGTCTACCAGCCAACTGAACCTTGACCCTTTTATTAACAAAGGTAATGGGAACACCAATGTCCAGAAATTGTAAAAGGGTCATTTTCTATATATGTAAACATCCATATGTCTTTCCAGTATTCCAATATTGTGTGTGTGAGAGAGAATTAATCATGATTGTGTATATATTTTCATCTACAGTACACTTGAAATTTGTCTGACTTTCAGGCTAAATGATAAACAGTACAGAGAATTAAGCTGATGACGAGTGCTTCAAAGCGAAGATGAGCTGAGCGTCATGGCACAATTAAAAGCATCAATCAAATCGTCCTCTCAAGCGAACGCCTGCATGGAGTGCACTACACGCAACAGCACCCTGTCACTCATCTTAACATAAATTAGCTTTATTTAGAGGTGTTTAATATCATAATATCTCCTCTCAGATGGTCACCACCCACACACATATGCAATAACACATATAATGGAATTCCAGTTCTGTTCTGAGACAAATTGTTCATAACAAGATTTGGGGATGTTTTATATTCATGTGTGTTCCATGTAGTGCCACTGACCTCTTTGAAGACTAATTTTACGGTTGGTAGTCCCGTCCAACTGTTTTTCTTTTGTAATGGCAGAGATTTCCCATTTCTCTCTGACTAGCACCCGTGTTCTCTCTCTTTCTACTTTGCAGCGCTATCTATCTATCTATCTATCAGGGAGGTAAAACTTTTGACACCTGAGAATGTGTTTGTGAGATAAGAGAACAGTGTGCTTAATCCCACATACACACACTTTTCATCCCTTTGCACCATCCGATAAGGACGTGTCTGTAGGAAATAGCAGATGAGAGTCAGGAATGAAAGAATTATGAACAAATGAGAGAATGATGAGAGGGACGTGAGAAGTCTGGTCCTTTAGGCTGTGATGCAAAGCAGACGTGTCGGTGTGAAGGTGTGTGTGTATGCGTCTTTATAAAACCCAGGCTTATTTGAAAAACGTGTTAATGGCGACATTTATACAAAATGCTATTCCAGTGCTTTCAAAGTGAAATTTTCAGTAAATTGCATTAAACAGTTGGAAAAAGAGTGGCTCCAAAATGTCGATGGTCTATCGCATCTGAGAATAACAGACTGTACAAGTGCAAAGCTGTCACAAGTACCAGGTGAGCTACCAAGCAAGTTTACTACGTATCAGAAAAAACAAAACATTCATACAGACCTAGCTGTGGAGAATACTTTACACAGATCATGAAAAGGAACAAAAAATGCCACCACAAAGTGATCATTTAATTTCAGCAAGAAACTACATTTATTGTACTTTAGCTAGCTATGGAGAAAATTTTACATAGATCATGAAAAGGAAAATAAAAATACCACCAAGTGATAATTTAATTTCAACAAGAAAGTACATTTGTGGTACTTTTTTTTTTTTTAGTGAGCTTAGGTTGTGTTTATGTGTTGCCTTCTGTATATTTCAGTGATCGCGTAAGGGCCTCAGTCGTTCTGAACAGATGTCTGCACACATGAATGTATAAGTAAACATCATCTGTTACCATGGTTATCTTAAGAAGTGTGAACCTTGTTTAACCAATATCAGTGGCTTCCTACATAATTTAGCTTTTATGGTAGTAAACAGTACTTGTTAGAAACGCTTCTGAAGTGCATTGATTTATATCATGTGTGATAATTTTACAGTAACTCTCTTTGTATCTTGCAGCTATCTATTTTTCATCCAGTTCATTCATCTGTCAAGCTCTCTGCTTCTGTATCTATTTATCTATTTGTCTGTCTGTCACACCAACCGTTCATCCATCACTTCACTTGAGCCTGCTGGAGGTGAAAGCAAAGTAAAGCAAATTCTTTAAAGGATGAGTCCATCTTCCAAGCCAAGGCTTCCTGGTGTTGTAATGTAAGCATCTCCTGTGGGGCACCGTTTGTGGATAAATGGTAGGAAATAGCATGCGATTCTGGGAGGTTGTGAATGCGCTGATGTTTATATTTGAAATTGTAGAAAGTGTCTTTTTGTTAATGCATGCTTGTTTGATTGGGGTGTATCCAGATTGGTAAAATGTCATTGTAGTTAAAAACTGTATTCTTATTGAACAGTTTACTCAAAAGTAACCTAGGCGAAATGGACAGCCATGGGGCTATTCCTTTTTTTCATACTTCAGTTAAGCAGGTAAAAGAGTAGAGTTGATTCTAAGTGTGCCGTTTGTATTCGGAAGCTGTTGCTGTAAACCCACATCATCCAGTCAAGGAGCTCTCAAGCAGGAGACAAATCCATCAGAGAGATAGCAGGAACATTCGGAGTGGCCAAATCAGCAGTTTGGTACATTCTGAGAGAAAAAAGAACACACTGGTGAGCTCAGGAACATAAAAGGCATGGTTGTCCGCGGAGGACAACAGTGGTGAATGATCAGAGATTACTCTCCACAGTGAAGAAAAACATCCATAGCATTCACAACATCCAGCCAAGAGAAGAACGCTCTCCAGGAGGTAGATGTGTCACTGTCAAAGTCTACAATCAAGAGAAGAATTCATGAGAGCAATTGCTCATGTTCGCCTCAAGGTGCAAACAAAACCAATAAATAATAATAATAATGGAAAAGCATTATTTTTGCGGAATCAAGATCAACCTTGATTATTAAAGATCTTCAAAATTGCAGAAAGAACAAAAAATATGGAGAAGGTTTGGAACAGCTCATGATCCAAAGCATGCATTTCATTCAAGACAAAACTAAAAGCAGAAAGAACCACAAAGAAACAACAACTGTAGACCGCTGAAATCTCATTGCGACAGCATTCTGTGCTGTGTGAATGGAAATGATCAAAAGTGACAGGTGATTTATTAAGGAACGTGTCACATTTTGGAGTAGTCAATTTAAATCTTAAAAGTATTTAACAATATTACAGTAATTCACATGAAAGAAATGTAGCCTTAGTGATTAACATAAAAAAAGTATCTTATTAAATATGATTGACTCTAAACCTTTGAACAGTAGTATACAGCATTAGCAGCGGTATAATTACAGTAATAAAGTAAGGGTATATTTTTAGCAAATTCTACAGTATTCAACTAAATTAATGATTGAACGAGAATTGTTAAAAGATGGGTTATGCTTCAAGCCACCCTTAAATGAGTCTATTCTCACCGCTGTTGACAGAACAAACAGAAGAATTAAACAGCAGGGCTTTATGCATATTTAGGTGGTTTGCTTTGGCTGAGATTCATGAAATGTGCCAGATCCTCGTGCATGCATTCAATTAAAGGCATTTGCTGAAATCGGCAGCGCTAAAGCTAATGACTTGTTGGCCGGTCCCCGTTAAATGATAAGGAAAATGTGCATATCACCAATTTTTTCCATTGAGGGTTTCAAGTTAGTTAAGCTTTTTATTTGACATTTCTTAGCTACATTATCACTTCAATAGTCCATTCTTTAAAGGTTTCCAGCACCATTCTCAGTCAGAGGTCGTATTTAAATATGTCTTTTAAGAGACAAAACAGAAGTATAAAATTGCTGTCTGAGTCTCTGTGTTCAAAGGTGCACTGACCTGGACAATGTCAAGTCGTGAGTGGCAAGACTTTGGACTTTGAAAAAAAAAAAAAAAAAAACCTTCAAATGAATAGCATGTGATCGAAATTCCATGCATGCAGTTTATTACATTTGAAAGGTGACTCGTCCCCCGAATCGTGGCTTGCGGCTTGTTCTGACTGTGTCATTTCAAACTCAAAGCCTCGCTGAATAGCCCCTTGTAATCTGGTCGATTTAATGAAAGCCAGGAAGTGAGTGACGGGATTAAAATATTGTTCAAAAGCCATTCTTTACAGTACATATTGAACTCTAGAAGTCACAACTCTAATTGCCTGCGGGGTTGAAGAGGGTGGAAATATCACGCTGATTGGCTTTCTTGCTTCACACTGGGACAAAAAGGAGAAAAGTTAACTGTGGCAAAACACCGAATGTATCACCATTTCCATTTTCTATCAAGATTATCCTTTTGTTTAGCAGCAGCAGGCTATTCCCTGCCTCATTTAGAGAAAATATTGCACATTAAAGTGTGCGAGATGAATGAGTGAAGGCTGTTCGGATGGGAGATGAATCCCTCGGATCGCTTTCTTATTTTCTCTCTCCTTGAGTGTCCACGTTATTTCCGCATCTGCATCCTGACGACACTTATCACTTCCTCTTTGACCTCTGCCTCAGTAGCACAAACAGACTTTATGTCCCCTCATTTCGATCATTTTAATCATTTTTCACTAAGTGCTGTATTGACTCCTTTCACTCTACAGGATAAGTGCTTCACAGCTCCCAGCATGCTTTGCAAGCCCAACTCAGATAATTAGGCCCGGCTGTGCCGATCAATAATGGCAGCTGGAAATAGGGTGGACAACAGATCACACCCGGGCTGAGTGTAGTAGCACCAGAGGAAGGATAGAGAGAGCAGAGGGGAAAGAAGAGAGATCAGCAGGTGAGGCGCTTGGGAAGTGCTGAGTGATTTGTTCAGATATACTGCAAGGTACAGAGGACATGAGGAGAGGGCTGGGGGAGACAGAAGGCCTGCGGAGAGACTGTGGAGAGACATACACTGCCTACATCCGTCACGCATGTTTTTCCAGAATTATGGGACTTTCCATTGACTTCTGTTGTTGCTATACAGAGCTAATGAGACTTTCTGTTCTCTATCCCTTAAACTTCACACTAATATCTTTCTTTTTTTTTTTCTTCCAGTCATGCTATTTAAGACGGTTATTAAACTCTTTTCTCTGACGGCTCTAAACATACATATTATATTAAGTCTGCACAAATGTGTTTTTAAAACATTAAATGAATGGACTATTTTCAAATTCAGGCCACTAAATGTTGAGTAAGTAATAAAAATGAATCCAGCCAACACCGAGATCATTCTGGACGTGCAAGCCACTGAGTGATTTTGCGGGAGAAACGGTGCCGTCTTGTCAAGAGGTATGTCCCGCCACTTTTTTTTTTTTTCAGGGGACATTTAGAAAGTGTTTTATGGGATGTATATATCTGAAGAAATGTGGGTATAGTACAGTGTATGTAAAGTTAAGTCATCAGGTAACGTTAAGTTAGTGAAGTACTGAATAAATTAGTAAACTAAATTGATTAAAACATACATTTGAAAACCTTTTTAAATGTTTTAGCTAGTTTTGGTGTGTTGTATATCTTTTGTATTTCTGTGATGTGAAAAGAGATCTTGCGTCTTTCTCTTTATAAGTCGTTAATCTGTGAAATCAATGAAACGTGAATCCTAATGTGTATCACATATTGCGCTCATTTGAAAGTGTGTTGAAAGTTTTTACTACATTTACAATGTGCTTTATTGTTCTCAGTGGCATCTATGCTAATATCAGTCCACTTCATTTTTATTCCGAGATGAATGTAGCCACCCAGATCCAGTATGTATCCAGATCAGATGGTGGATCAGCACCTAGAGATGATCTCTACAGCCCTGAATGTCAGCTAGATGAGCTCCAGAGACAGATCCCCCCTGAAGACCACGTTAGCCATCGGGATAAGACCATGAGAACCAGACAAGTCCTCTGCTCAAATCTGACCTGTGTTGCAGCCTGGAATGAAACCATGCCATGATGGTGTCATGTTGCCTTGCTTATTTGGGGATGCTTGGCTGATTGAACAGACATTACTGAAGAGAGCTAAATTGGACGATATTTTACAAACTAAAACATTTTAGCTGAATGGGCTATAAAAAGTAGTTCACTAAAGGTTGAGCCCCCAAAAAAACAAAAACTAAATATATGTATATATATTAGGGATGTAGAATAATGGCTGTATTTACTGAGTGATTAGAGCTAATCCCAGCAAATGAGTGTGTGAATCAAGTGTGTTACTGTTGCAGTGGGCTAAAGTCAAGTCCATTAGCCGGATCACATGTACAAATCAACAGAAAGATGCATGCAATTCTATATAATGGTTATAGTGTTTACTCCGTAATGAACATTTAGCATAAGAATGAGTAAAGATGGTTTAATGAGAGCTAAAATAAATAGATAAATACATTCTTAGTAGGTGAACAGGACAAATGAAAAAGTTGACAATTTGTGTGTGTGTGTGTGTGTGTGTGTTGTCCCTTATTCATCCATTCATTCATTCATCCATTCGTTCATCTTCCTAAATACATCCGGTAACATATTCCATGTAGTTTTAGAAATGTATTTGAGGTGAGTTCTGTCAATGAATATGTTCCAGCAGGCTAATATTATGTCTCCTCACCACCACACCTACACAACAAATGTCAATTTAAAAAGCAAACTAAATCACACAGTAAAATGCAAGTGCAACTTTGGCCCTGAAAAACCTATACACCTTAGCAAGTGTAGCCGCTGTGACTGACAGGAATGTGCGAGCCACTTTGACAACACACAGTTCTGGCAGACACAACCAGCAAAATAAATAAGCAGACACAGAAAACATGGCTGCCACAGGAAAAATAAGTTATGCCAACTTTGCAAACGCAGCAAAATTGAGACAGAGTTGCATTTCTTCACCGAGCGTATACTGTGAAAAACAAAGAATTGGGTGAAAGTTTCTTTATCGAAATAAAACTATCTCTCTCTCTCTCTCTCTCTCTCTCTCTCTCTCTCTCTCTCTCTCTCTCTCTCTCTCTCTGTCTGTCTGTCTGTCTGTCTGTCTGTCTGTCTGTCTGTGATCAAGGCAACTGAACAAGTTATAAAGGAGTTAAACGTCACTTACTGAAATACAGAGAGAGAATAGGAAGAGACAGGCTATTAATAACTTCTAATAAAAATCCTCAAAACTTAATCCAAAGATCGATCCTCAAGATTGAGTTTAAAAAAGAAAAAAAATAAACTAATTAAAAAATTGGTTGCCCTGTAAATGTTTTTTTTTTTTTCTGTAGAACATGCATCAAAAAGTAGGTTCTTGTAGAACGAATCTTTTGTAAACATTTAAAATCATTTGAAATTATTGACATGCCACAACAAATATAAATAAAACGTATTGGGCAACATAAATACATTTTCAAATTGACAAAACCCTAGAGATTTTTATGTGAAGCGCATTGTTTCTGTAATTGAAAAAAGATTTTTAATGTGCAATGTACCAATGAATATGACTGATCTGAGTATTTGTTCTTTTATAGATATTCAGTATCTTTTATAGATATTCAAGCTCCCTTTGAAGGTTTGTAATATACATAGATAGATAGATAGATAGATAGATAGATAGATAGATAGATAGATAGATAGATAAATAGAAAATGAATCTGATTAGGAATGCTATTGTTGGAAGTATCATTATCTTTTCACAGCTCCTTGTTTCTACATGGAGGCAAGCTGGTGTCATAACTGGTGAGTAACAATAATCACAATGGGAGTATCACATACAGTTCTATTTTAGATCTTTATTTAGTTAGTTTTTCTTAAATAAACAAGGATCTTTATTGATGTATTTATTCAGTTAATGCCTTAAAATCAGTCTTTTGACATTAGAATTGTTACAACTGTGTTCTACATCAGGTCATGTTCCACATCCGTTGACCTCTGGTAACAAATCTCATATCAAAAGACTGACTGTAAAAGCTTAAAAAAATTATTATGCTAGTTTTGTTTAATTATTTGTTCTGGTTTGGTTCCTATGTACGTATGTCTACATGGAAAATGCATATATCAGCTACGGGTACTGCCAGTAAGAAGTACTGCCTGACCCCAAAAAGAAAAAGAAAGTAAGAAAAAGTCAGCCAATTAGAATTGGTCATTGAGACAAATACTGTAAATGCAGTCCAACATGGACTGACTGAATAAAGGTTTGCTCTGGCTGTCTCATCAACATGTCACACAAAGCTAGTTTTGATCACCCACTTTAGACATCTGCACAATATATTTTATCCCAGAGTATGCTTGACAATTGTTTCACTGTATGCAGAAATACCCCCTTATGTTTCAAGATTTGCGAGGAATCAGAACCGATTTCAATTATTTCAGTCTAACCATCTGTTTCCACCGATGCTTCAAAGACATTTTAAGTTTGCTGATCTAAGATGAGTTTTATTCCAGTCTTTCCAAAAGGTGTCGATCCTGCAACCTCAACACATGGTCTAAAAGTCAGATTTGCAAGACCAAATAAAACTTAACAGCGGCACAAAATGAGAATCCCAGATGGTAAAGAGTGGCATATAATAACGGCCTCATGCAGCTCAGCACAAACAGCCCACAGCTCCTTGACAGAAACGGTGTAGCTATAGCAGAATATGCTTCATTAGTGTTCGGATCACAGCGGTGAAGGAACAAATGAGGTGTCCATTCCTAAAATGTCAAGATAACCAATTATGATACATGAAGGGCTTGCAGAGTAGAGGTTTTATACACAGGTTATGGAATACATTATGAATCAGCTCCTAGTTGTTATCGGATTAGATAAATAAGTTTGTGAAAACTTACCGGACTACATCAGGCTTCCTTAAAAATTACGGTTAGATGCAAATATGGTAAGATGCTGTATTTTTAAGATAAATTAGTAAAATCCATATAGGCTTTACAAGTCATTTTTGGAAACATTACATTACAAGCATACTTGCAGTTTTTCTACTAGTTCGGTAAACCGCAGACAATTACTGCACATGCACCCGTGGAAAAGTTCTTAAGACACGAGGTTTAAAGGCACTAGGCAATTAAGTGCACAGTTAGAACTTAGGACAGTAAAGAGACCTTTCCGATTCAGAAAAAAATAATGAATAAATACCATAGTTCTGCTGCAGGGAGGCAGGAGGATTGCAGATGTCCGTAATGTAAGATGCCTGAGACATTTGAGTGCTGCAGGGAGAAATGAAAGACAGCTGATGGACCCCTCATTGACAAACCACGAGTGTGTAATCCCAGATGGGTTCTTTCAGCTCGCAAGTGCCTCGGTAGAAGAGTTGGTAACATTTACACAGAAAGAGCTGATAAATCTGGAGCAGTCCACGCGGATGAGATGCAGTAAAAAAAAAGAAGCAGCTAGTGGACACACAAAATACTCGCTGCTAATTGAAACCCCCTTTTGTTCAGAGACTTGTTATGTCATTTTGTATGTTTGATATTTCGTAAATTTCCTATAATGTAATTTTTGATTAGTGGCATGCACTGCTAAGAACTTCATTTGGACAACAAGCTAATTTAAAATATAATAAATAAATAAACCACACTTATGTTATCATGTTTTTATTGCGTTAGTTAGATGGGTAAAAATAACCCAACAAAGAATCCGTGATTTAAAAAAGCATGATTTTTGAAAATTCTCTTCATATGAAGAGTTCACGCAACTGTTTCCATTGAAAACCTGTGCATTTTTTTCTTTAAGCAGGGTTGTGTGGTTGTGTCGTACGCTTCTGGATACCTTTTCTCTCCAAGTGCATTTTAAATTTGCACACGCCAAAACATGCCCGTTGACTTCTATGTAGGAACGTTTCAGTTTAATTTCTTTGCCATTCAGCGTCTCAGACAAATGCTCCTAAAGCTCCAGACTCCCTGTGATGTATCTACCAAGAAAGTTCCAATTTATCATATTAATTGAAATAGATAATGTTTGATAATCTTTGAAACAGATAAACGCTACATGCATCAGTTTAATTTAATGAGATACTTAGATGGTTATAATACAGAACGTGGCCAACATTATCTGAAATGCTTTTTGCCTCAGAGAGAGATGTCAATCGGCAGATGGTTGTGTGTGTAAGTGACTGACAGGGAGCTAAAAAGAAGACGCGAGAGGTCAGTGAGAAGTTCTGTAATCTCGCTCCTCTCAGACAGCGAGTGTTTGCGTGGCGCGAGTGTGAATTTGGCAAAAAGAAGGCTGGCATGAGGAGGTTGTGTGCATGCGTGTGCCCTTGCACTCTTGTGTGCTAAAGGGGTTAGAGTGTGTCTTCCCCCATGCCATGTTAGGACGTGTGTGGAAGAGAGGGGAAGGGAAAGATTTGAGGTAGTATTTTACACCTTACGACATTTTGACAGGGCGAGCGCTCACTCTGTAGAGTGGGTTGTGAGGAGTGGGGCCTTTTTTGAAGTTTCACACCTGTGATAGGAGAGAGGAGAGAGAGAGAGAGAGAGAGAGAGAGAGAGAGAGGCGGGGGGAATAGAATCATCTCCAGGCCCTTCTCAACATCTTTGCACATTCTCCTCGCTCTCTCTCCTTCGATTTCTGACAGTTGACTCAGACTGAGAGAGAGAAATCTCCCCCCTGTGGTTCTCCACAAAAAATACAAAGATATGTACTGTCACACACCACACACTTTTTCTCACACTCTCAGTCTTTTTCATTGCACAGATACTTTCTTTTCATTGTATTGCGCTTTCTTTTCTCTTTCTTTCTCTCAAACGCCTTTTCTCTCCTTGTTTCTCATCTTCACACAAATATTTACCCTCCGACACACACAAACAGCAGTTTTTCACTTTCTCTGTCACTAGAAGTCGCAGGTGACAGTCTGATGCCACACTGCTGCACGCGGGCGAATTGAGAAAGTGGCCAAACGGAGAGCTACAGAGAAAGATGGGTGCAGGTACCAACGCAGTTGCTATGCTCCAGTGACACACAAAAGTGCATTATGTAATATTACAGGAATATGGCAATGTTTTTGGTCATGCAGATCCTGACAATTCATTTCGTTTCATTCAATCATTTATTTGAGTATATTTTAATTAATCAGGATTTTGTGACTCGTGTCATATGCGAATAAGGATTTTATATGCTCACGCTTATTTATATTAATATATGAATTATTATACGTATATGCAAAATGTCCTTCAAACTTTGTGAGAATACTTAATACATTAAAAATTCTATAATCGAAAATAATAATTATAATAATTCTGAAATATACTACTACTACTACTACTACTATATATATATATATATATATATATATATATATATACACTGCATATTTTCACATTTATTATGCTGAATGATTGCTGAAGAATGATACCTATACAGCAACGGCTGCTGGAAATCTACTATAAATATGAATGAATGAAACTGATATTTTGATTAATATTAAGTTATTATTCTGTATTTGATGAAATGCATGCAGCCATGGTGAACACAACCTTGTAAATTAAAGCGTATTATGCTATCATACTTGAAATCCATAAAGCATTCCAAATGAACAAATTTCTCCAGATTCTGGAGTGCGTAGGGAGCAGTGAGCACTGCATAATAGGGACCTTTGAATCGGAACACGGATCGTGATAATGAAGAAAAGGGAAAAAAAGAGAGGAGAACGGGAGATCAGTCACAATCTGTCCTGTCATACGGAGATGTCCCCAAACATTATGTCTCTCATTCTCTCCTCATTGACGGGGCAGATTAGGGAACGCTGGGGGTAGGGAGCGTGATGCGTGCTGCCACGCTGCCATGGGTCTCCATAATAACACCGGTGCCAACCTCAACACCTGCATATTACGGGTGGATGGAGGGGGGCTAGAACATTGTGTTAGCTTTTCTCAACCACTTCTGCACAGGCTTACGGTGGCAAGGAAAGATAGAGCAAGAACAGAGAAATGTGTACCGAGTTATAAAGGAAAAGAAGATCTTGAACTGCAGAGAAGAGAAAGAATTACATAAAATCACAAGGAAGGTAAAGGGGGATGAACATGAAAGAACGGTGGGAGCAAAAATAGAGGGAGTCATACGAGAGTGTCTTAGATGTATTATTAATGTGGAGGTTGAGTGAGAACTGTGAGTCAGGGACAAAACTGGCTGCTTTCAGTGACGTCAGGTTGGATGAGGAAACTTCGCTGATCTGACAAGGGAATGAATATACATGGATGTCCATAAGGGCTACAGACAGCCAGCAATAGTTGTGTCTCAAAAGTCTGTGATTGGCATGCCTCTCTTGTATATCTGTGGGCTGTAACAGTATTGACAGAGCGCCTCCTTGACCTCTCTGTCTGTTGGATGCTGTATTTTCTTGAATGGGAAGCGAGCTGACATTCCTTTGTTCCCTGGATGCATGGTGGAGCTCTAACAGGAATGCTGATATTTCACGCTCGAAGATGGGGCTGTTATGACAGACCTAAAGAGGATTTAGCATTCTGATGAGTCAGTTAATTGATCTTTTTGTGTACTAGGACTTATTTGTAGAGGCCGGTAAAACATCTTAACCCGGAGAAGCGTTAGTTTTTTTTATTGTTTGTTTGTTTTGAAATCCAGGGTACCAAAATCTGCCAATTTCAAATGTCTGTACATTTGAGGGCTATTCCTGGGCATTCAGCAAGTCCTTGAAATGATTTTGTCATTTCATTATCAACGTCTCGCAACATGTCCCTATTTTTCATGGTCCTTGGTAATGGTTTTCAAAAGACAGCAGAGAGACAAGCGCTTTTATCACAATATCCCAGAGCTCAACTAAAGTTTTTTTTCTTCATCAGCCTAACTAAAATCTATCCTTTCAATTCAGCAGCTTTTTGAATTCTCAGCAAGAACTGCAGTATTTAAAACCTTAGAAAAAAAGATATGTAGTTCAAATGTAAAAGTATGTACAACTTAAAAGAATGTCAATGGCAGATTGATTTTAAAATGTTTTAGACTTTTTTTCCTTAATACTTTTTAATTCATTCCAAAACATTTTTTAATTTAATGTATACTTCTCGGAGGGGCTTAGAGTTTCTGTCTATTTAGACATCGATGTCTTGAACATCATGAACGTCTACATAGAGTACAAACTTTACAAGTCTGGAAGATTGTTCAATTTTGTTTCCATTAGTCCTATAGGTCTAACATGATTGTGTTAGGAATAGAGTTGTACGTGACCATTGGCTTAAAAATGGTTCGTGAACTGTTCTGGTTCAGTCATCTCTCTGCTCTTTCCATTTTTCCAATATACCCTTAATCCTCCCTAGGAGGAGAACATATCCAAGTAAAAGCCCTGACATGTGGAATATAGGCAATATTCGCTATAATACACTACTATTTCCATGGTATTCTATATGGTGGTATGCAAATTTTACGCATGCAGAAAATACTCCTACAAAGCAAAGCAAAGAAAGGCTTTCAGATCAATTGACAAATGACAAGGTAAACAGTGTAGGTTTTGGAATTGTTTAGCACTGCATAAAGCTTTTTTAAAAATCACTGTATAAACCACAGAATGTAAAACAGTCAGCATGATTTCACCAAGTACAAGATGTTCCTGGATCAACGCTCTTGTAGATCCTAGAAGAACATTCCAATGAACCGACCAGATTCGAGGAACGATTTGCCAAGAAATATCTGTTTTAGGCTTATGATCATGGTTAGGTGCTTCTACACCCTTGTCAATCAGCTATCATTTCCCACTGATTTTAGAAATACATTTTGGGTAGGGTCAGCTTTAGCGGTAGGGATTGGGATTGAGATATATTTTTGGTGATCCAGAATCAGGGCAACCATACGTAGTGCCTACATTTCGCTTTGAACCTTTCCGCAGTAAAAATATGACTGCACAAATACAAAATCATTTAATATGCATACGCCTAACGTACACGGATAATATCAAGCGATAATGCAAGATTAGCAGATAAAACCAGCTCCCTGATCCCAACTGTAAAAGACTCCCTCAGATGGCATCGAGATGAAGTTTAGAACAGATGAATACGTTTGGCTCATTATCAAGCACGTCAAGATTACAAGCGCAGATTGAGTGGAACTAGAAGAGAGTTACTTCAAGAAAGCAGTTGTCAAGAGTGGTGACAAGTACTAAGGAGCATGACAACATCAGGAGAATCTGACAGATGAGGTCACAGAGACGGGCGAAACGCAGAAAACGCAGACACGGGGGGCAAGTTCTGAGCTTATTTTAGGAAACGCCGTGCAGGAAGTTTTCCTGTTGTGCAGTGGCGGTATTTGAGGGAAGTTTTTTGATATTTAAACCAATATCGATCGAGCCAAAACAAATTGCAGGAGGTTTGACTGATTTTGAAAGAAGTCTCACCAAATTGTCTCACTGAGGCTACATTTATTTGACCAAAAATACAGTAAAACGGTAACAGTATCGCAAAAATAATATCATACTTTAAAATAACCGTTTCCTATATAAATATGTTTTTAATGTTATTTATTCCTGTGATGTCAAAGCTAAATTTTCAGCAGCCATTACTTCAGTCTTCAAGGTCTCATTATACTTCAGAAATCATTGTGATGTGCTGGTTTGGTGCTGCTCAAGAATACTATCTTGTCACTTTTATTTATATAGCACTTTTAACCATACAGATTGTGTCAAAGCACTTAACAGTATCAGATTGGAGGGCAATGCCTAATGTCAGCAATGTATAATGACCAGATTAAACACACATTTTCAGTTAAAGGCATTTCGCTATTGAATTCAGAGACGTCATTGTCTAGCTCAGTTTAGTTTAAATAGTATCTGTGCAATCAAATCGACAATATTCACTAGAAATTAAGTGTCTCCAACCAAGCAGGCCAGAGGCGGCAAGGAACGTTTTATAATAAAGGATCCATCTGTGACAGAATGGGAAAAAAATACAACCTTGGGAGCAACTTGGGGCCAGTTCTCCTCTGTCCAAACAAAATGAACTAATTTATAAGTTAATGTATTTATCATATTAGTGTAAAAAAAAAAAAAAAAAAAAAAAAATATATATATATATATATATATTTCTTTTTCTTTAATACAGTTCAAAAGAACATAATTTCTTTAAAATCTTTTGTTCAAATCATTTTACAAACATAAAGATAAGTTCTTATTTAATAGACTGTAAAAAAGCTTTTTCTCTTATTGTTATCAAAGTGAAAACCATGGTACTTTTTTAGGATTTTTTGATGAATAGAAAGATCAAAAGTATTTCATGGAAATATAAACCTTTTTTAATCACTATAAATGTCGCTTTAGATGGCGTTAATGTGCTGCGTGGCGCTACATCGCTGCAGAGACACAGATGAGACAAACTGTTAAATAAAGTTTCTTTGCAGACAAAAAAAGTAGCTTCATAACATGACGTTTGAATCAATGATGGCGGATGGACAATTTTGACAATGTCTTTCATACTTTTCTGGACCTTGCCACTTATTTATTTGGCAGTCTATGGGACAGTCCTCCCAGTTTTCATCTAAAGTATCTTAAATTTTGTTCCAAAGACAAATGAAGCTAAAAAATGACTAAATTTGATTTAATGACTAAAGCAGGCTGGATGCCGCAATAAAGTAAAGCTGATTGGCTTAAGTGGTTGCCGCGTGGAATAACTGGCTATCTATGTGAAAAGAGACGAGTAATTTGCTGTTGTTGTGTTACTATTAAACTAATAACCTACTGATAATCGAACAAAGCACGTGTCACATCTTTCTTTCTTATCGCTCTGCTAAAAGCACCACAAATAAGCCGGCGAACTAGTCTTTGTCGATCCCATGCGCTCCAGCAGATTGTGTGACTTTGACACATTGATGTTCTTTAAGCCGCCCTCTCGTTCATGCACACTTTCTCTCTGCCTCGTTTTTTCTCACATGCTCTTTCTGTCTATCCCTCCCTCATATTCGTTCTCACCTCCTCCCTCTACGCCACACGTTGCGATGATGATGATGATGCATCGCCACTCGTTATGAATAAGCTTCTTGATTTCAGATGCATATCTATGAGTGAAGCGTCGACTCATTCATAGCTGTAATTAATAGTTTTACCAGCGCAACACGTGCTCTACATGGGCACGAACTGTTTTAGAAAGAATAGTGCACTTCAAGTCAAGGGGGATTTTAGAAAGCTAAAAGGGGGCCCGCGATTTTTTATACGTCGCTGTCTGTGACTAAAGTGTGACATATCAGCTGACATGACACAAATTACTCCGATGCCTGAATCACCGAAATGAGCAATGTGTTTTACAAATCACTGAACAAAGCTCTCGAATGAGTCAGTGCCAAAGAACAAATCATACACACCATTTGCATACGGCCATGTTAAGATCTACAGCACAAAAGCCGTCGGCTGGATTAATGAACATTTCCACAAAGCCATCCTCTCAGATGTTTCACTCTGGCTCTTCCATCATTTGTATCATGAAAGAGCAGCGTCACTGTATGGCTGGGTTATGAACGTCTCTGTGTTTCTCCAACGGGACAAACTTGATGGCCAAGCAAACCGGAAGGAACATTTGTAGTTATAAATAGTAATAGCTGGGGGGCCATTGGAGAGGAAATCCAGAAATCTGGATTGCTTTTTGGTGCCTTCTCCAGTCACGGAAAGGGCACATATTCTGTGCCTTTCTTTCCCCTCAGTGTCACAGTAATGAGCAATAAAACTAATTTATTGCACTCTGTTAGTGAGGCTTTATTTCGAGCACACCTAAGCTCCAGAGTTTAAACCCATCCAGCACACGAGTATATATTTTAAAAGCAGAGTTTAATGATTTATTTCTGAGTCTGCACAATCTGCACTAAAATTCATTTACAAATACGGATTGCATTTTTCATTCCAGGTCACATTTCAGTGACACATTTTCTTTACACCTTTTTATTCTTTTTAAACATGTGTGTGTGTGTGTGTGTGACTTAAAAATCTTCAATTTATTTTTAATGAATTAGTTAACACTCACAAATTTCAGCTGTCAAGAGTGGGAATGTCAAGAAGTGAGAATTAGTTTATTGTGTTCTTCATCCGAACTGGACACTTTACTCGGTTGTTTGGGGTTGGCGATAGGATCTTGACACCCATGTAATGTTTTTTTTTTTTTTTTTTCTGGTGCCTGCGTGAACACACTGCTTTAGGGTTATTCCCTTGGCTTTGTGCTGTCCTCCTGTGTCTGGAGCAGGGGCTCTTGGCCCTGACACTTCATCTAATTCGGTGTCAGTTATGGTGTCAGGACCTGGATGCTCATTCTCCATGTTTGTGCATGTTCCATTTGTTAAATTCCCTTGCAATGTGCTCTTGTCAGTTTAGTGTGTTTTTTTTTCATTTATTTATTTATGATTTATTCTATAAGTACTGACATGAGCACATGGCTTCTATTATGTTATTTTTCTATATATTATGTGCTCTCCCATTCAGTGTCTTGACCCCACCACTATCTATTTGCCCCATCAGCTCTTCTCATTTCCATCCCTTAATTGGGCTTTTTTACACAACAAAGCTGTCCATGTAAAAATGGTGACATGCCTGTTATATGTTCAGTCACTTTAGACCTTCAACTAACTATAAGCAACTTTGTGACTACATGTCAACTGTGTGTCATTAATATATTCTCATTCATTTTCAACTGTCTACTGACTCTCAGAGTAGCCTGTCGGGGTAGGTTTAGGGTTAGTAGAATAAGTTCTAAAATACTTCCAAAGTTTCTCATAGTTAGTATGTTGTATGTTGTGAAGACTGATATAAGTAATGCTAGTTGTCACATGGTTGCAGAGTTACTTACTCATAAAAATGTATAAAGTGGACTAAGTTTTAATGGGGTTTGGGCCACTTCCTTAGCTGGAACAATCAACTAAATCCAACTTGACCAGGTTAAAATATGACCAGCTAACCCTTGTTTGGGCTGTTTTTTTCATCAAGTAATAGAGTATTTTTAGTGTGTGTGTGTGTGTGTTTGTGTGTGTGTGTTTGTCAGGCCTTGTTTTGTTCCCGTTCAACACCTGACAGTTATTTAACCCATTATCATTTGTTGAGATCATCTGTGGTATACACAAGCTCATAATGTGATATTTTGTGCACTAAACTTTAATTTGCATTTAGAGTTGTTTCATAAAGAGCGAGTCTATTCCTAAAAGTCTGAGAGCAATAGGTGTCTCTTAACTCCACCGTGCAGGTTCCAGCGGTTTCGTTTTGCTGGCCTGCGGAGATCAAGACTAGCGCTGCTATTCTATAAAGTCCAAACAATCGGAAGGTGTAAGTTACTGCCCACACACCTCATCTAACTACACCGCAGTAAACAAAAGGGGAAAAACACAGAGGAGTGTGGGTGTGTTTGTTGCTGGGAGGATTGTTATGGTTGTTTGGCGGAGCACATGACAGATCCGAGATAAAAATGAAGCTTTCATGTGGAACGATGCTCAGCTAATTATTTTCCAATCTGCCGGTTGATGATCCCATTTGAAATGACCACGAGATATCATATCTGTTGCATCAAAGCCGGGATGTTGAAACAAATGCTTTTCTTTACTTGCCGCCTTTTATTTGAAGCTGAACTTTTCAACGGCACAGTGGAAGCGACCGACTAATTACGGCAAAGTTGTTGCTGAGCGGGTATGAAGATGATCTCAAACCTCTTAGAGGTTTGCTACCTTTTGTATGCATTGTGAAAACATTAATCAAGCGCACTGCACGGTCCAAAACACCTGATTCCACCTGTGTCGCTCTAGATTAGCTGTAGCCTTTACAATCAGCGCATAAAACCTCCTCGGAACAGTTTCCATCACATTTGTAAAAGTTGCTGTGACACCTTCCAGTGGCACCTCTGCAGAGTAATGTGTGGAAGCAGAGTTATTCTTGTCACAGGTTCTCACTACCGCTCTCACTCTCTGAGATTTGGCACTTTATTATCAATCATGCACAGATATGATTCTGTTTTTCTCTACGCACCCCCCCCCTTCGCGTTATTCTTATCTTACTCAGAACTAAAAACCGTTAACTCCTCTTAAACGGCAGGCCGCTCGTGGTTTGTATAACGTAGACTCATCATTTACGCTTTAATTATTTATTTATCTATATTTTGCCTTCCTCGCAGTAATCGTGATCTCTGCTCGTTCAAGCCAGGCTCGCCGAAAGGAAGTGACTGTGCCGCAAACTCACCAGCTGTCAAGAAACTATACCTTTATTATTTGTCTTCCAGAGCATTAAAAAAAAGTTTTGTTGTTACGGGTCACGTTCGTATTTGTAGTAAAACCCCTGCTTGTACATAATTGTACAAAAAACATTCAAACGGATACGATCTGGATTATTTTCACACACGGGTTCATACCTGGCCATGTTACATAAACAGGAAGTCTGACACATTTCTCAGATTCTTTACGGAAGTGCTTTTTTCAGGATGTATTTAGTCTGTAATATCCAGTAAAATATCCTTTTTTGGCTTGGAACCAACGTTTGCTGAAACAATTTTGCGCGTACTTGGCAGATCTTTATTTTTCCTTGACACATTTGAGCATTTAGCGGTGTTTGTTTCTTGACTAATGGACCTGCGTGTTTTTGGCCTTTGGACCTTTAGTTGCCAAACACCTCTTTTCTTTTGTTCAGAAAACTCCACCAGCTCTTGTTCTGCTTAAACGCGTTATCGAAACGATCTTTTCAAAAATGATAATACCGTTGTCCTCCGTCTCGTACGTCAAAGGCAGGTATGATTCCTCCACATTATATATCTCCTACGTGCTGAAAACTGCATTAACTGTCCGCTTCGAGTGTTTTAGGTATAGGAAATGAATGTCATTTAGGTTAACCGGACCCTATAAACAAAAGAATATTAAAAAAAATCTATTTTAACCCGAAACATCCACCTGAGAGGAGCCTAGAAATTAATGACTCTATATTAAAAAGTTGACCTCTTAACTCCGGTGCACTCCGCACTAAAAAGGGTAACACCCTCTA
This sequence comes from Puntigrus tetrazona, assembly GCF_018831695.1. Classification (NCBI taxonomy): domain Eukaryota; kingdom Metazoa; phylum Chordata; class Actinopteri; order Cypriniformes; family Cyprinidae; genus Puntigrus; species Puntigrus tetrazona. The sequence goes on along the minus strand of NC_056705.1, from coordinate 29,375,504 downwards.
GTGGCTTCTGAAAGCACTCATTTCAAATGTCATTAACGTCCTAATGAGTGACAGTACTTTTAAATGAGAAACGGACTGCAGGGAATAGGAGTGAAAATGGTGCCCGAATTTGACTCGCAAATTGAAAAAGAGTAGATAGACTACACCCGATGCGGATATATCGGGAAACCCCCCGCTTTAAACATACCATCACTCCATCTCGACATATATGCTAGTAATGACTAATTTGCTCGGTATCATTTTTAAGAGGACGACAGAGGGCGCTGTGTAGCGACATTTGGTGCAGTGTTCAGCTCGTGGATAGCAGGGCTCCCTTCTCTCCGGTCCAGTCACCGCGCTCCGGGGCTACAGTCAGCTCAGCTCTCTCAGTCACTCACACTTTAGATGCGCAAAACCCGCACACATGTCCTCTCAAACCCACACTTGTAGGGCATGCACAAGTTATTCGGATTCAGTGCATCACCAGATCATTTAACCACAGCGCCAAACGGGAACGCGGAGAACGCTAACTAAAAGAAGTGCGCGAACCGTAGCTTGCGCTCCGTGCATTTGATGGTCTCCATCAGACTTCTGGTCACGGAGAGTCATCGCTCTCTCTCTCTCTCTCTCTCTCTCTCTCTCTCTCTCTCTCTCTCTCTCTCTCTCTTCACGCCGGTGAGTCAACCGAGCGTCGCTGTCCGTGGTGCCTTTTCTGCGCAAAATGCCCGTAACAGATGGAGAAGAATGGGTGTTAAGTAGTAAAAGAGCTCGCCGCGTACATACTCGTGACGAAGAAAAAAAAAAACTAATCTCACCACAAACGACCACACACACATTTATATTCTAACAGACCGGGGAGCCACAAGGGACACGGAAACCGAGATGATCTGGGATGCGCGGAGCAGGGTAATGAATAGAGCACTGTTGGGATGCGCAGAGCGAGGAGGGCAAACCGAAAGATTTATTTCTTTTATTTTTACAGTCCTGTATCGAGCATCACAGTCCAAATGATGGATTTAAATGCGGATGCGCTATAACATATATATAGTGATGCTTTTTGCTGACGCGGTGTTAATTAAAGTAACAGTCTGTGAAACTGCGCTGGATATAAGGCGGGATATCCCAGTTAAAATAGGACCGAGCGTAAAACGCATTCTTTAAAGTACGCCATTTAAATGCACCGATGTGTGTTTTCCTAAAGTTAGGCTAAATGCGAAATGTGCCAAGTAGACGAATATGCTTATGGAAGTCTTGTTTGAATGGGATGTAACCATAGCAACGATTCCGTTAAGCTCAGCGTCGCGCGGTGCGTCGACAAAACATAAGTACTGCCGTTATTTATCAGTCTGCTATAGATCCGTACAACGTAAACATCTCTGAAACATCTTTAAGATAGTTGACGGTCGGCTAACCGGTTTTGATCCGCGCGACGCCAACCTCAGCAGAAATGCAATTCGCTTTAAAAAGTCAAACCCCTTTTGGGAAGCGTTTGGCGTTTCGCACGCTGAATCTCCATCGGTCTCCGAACGCTCATTTCTGGGGAGAACACTATTTATGCACTGTTTTGCAATAAAATGCCCTTGCGAACCAACAAGGAGAGACCCTCCTCAAACAGTAAAACTAAACGATCAAGTTGAGCTTTGTTTGTCGCACAGGGAGCGCAGCGCGAAGGGGGTGGAGAGAGAGAGAGAAAGAGAGCGAGAGAGAGAGAGAGAGAGAGAGAGAGAGAGAGAGAGAGAGAGAGAGAGGAGCGACAGAGAGAGAGACTCGCGCGCAGAGTGCGGCAGATACACACGCGCTTCTGCTGCAGGTGAGAGGCGCGCGCTGGACAGAGGGACCGTCCTCGCGCTGGAATTTTAATATCACATTCCTAGCATCTCTGCCGGGATTATCACGCCGTTGTTGCACAGCTTTGCATTTTGCCTTAAAGCCGAACGGCACAGTGGCACTGCGGAGATTTTTTTCTTCCCGTTCTCCGGTGCAAGTGAGAACTATTAGACGCTGAGTGGACTGAAGAAATCTTGTGCGCGCGGACACGGCACACGGAGAGGACAGATCATTTGCGGCTTACATCCGTACAAGAAGTTCTGATATTTCAGTTTCTATTCCGTACGGTCGGATATCGTCTGGAGCGGAGAGTTCGCGTCTGGGAAGATTGGATTTAAACCCGTATTAATTGATTGCGCAATGGATTGAATATCTGGCTTCGCTGCCTTTACGGAAAGGACCAGGCGATGTCAAGTCATGGCAAACACGGAGTAGTCTCAGCAAGTAATTTCTGGCATGTTTATTTCAAGCTTAACGGTGAATTAATTTGTTAAGACTTTCTGTCAGTGCCGTGTATATTTTTGAGGGACAAATCGATGAAAGGGGGGGATAGCAAGATCCTAGTCTGAGAGGGGGGAAAAGACAACAGATATGCGCTAGTCTGAGTTTGGTAACCACAGAGGGGTATCCGGTTGTGAAAACACATGCAGTGAGAAACAGGCGCTTTGACGCGAGCGAGAAGAAGGTGAAGAAGCTGTTAAACAAAATTAACGTTCAGTTTTTTTTCCCCCGGAAAACCCGCAACGAGCAATGAGGACTACAGGCATTGTGGACTATTTAAGCTACTGCTTTCTTATTCTGCAGCTGCTGAGTCAGCCCGCAGCCAAGCAAGTGCTCCGGTACCGCCTGGCTGAGGAGGGTCCTGCCGATGTCCGTGTGGGCAATGTAGCCGCGGACCTTGGCATCACGGCTGGCATGGATGTGACTTTTACCTTAGAATCCGGCTCCGAGTACTTTAAAATCGATAACATGACCGGAGACCTGAGCACGAACGAGCGGCGGATAGACCGCGAAAAGCTGCCGCAGTGTCAGATGATTTTCGATGAGAACGAGTGTTTTATAGATTTCGAAGTGTCCGTGATAGGACCCGCGCAGAGCTGGGTTGATCTCTTCGAGGGCAAAGTGATTATTTTAGACATAAACGACAACACGCCGTCTTTCCCCTCACCTGTTCTTACGCTCTCCGTCGAGGAGAACAGACCCATTGGCACACTTTATCTCCTGCCCACGGCCACCGACAGAGATTTCGGCAGGAATGGAATTGAGCGATACGAGTTAATTCAGGACAACGGCGAGAGCTCTGTCAGGCGGATCGGCACTTCCGGCTCCGGCGGTGTTGACACTCACATGGGCAAGCGGAGGTTCGACGAGGGGGCGAGCCGTAGCAGCGTCTTTGAACTTCAAGTTGCTGACACCACGGACGGAGAGAAGCAGCCGCAGCTAATTATCAAAGGGGCACTGGACAGAGAGCAGCGCGACTCCTATGAGCTGACTCTGCGTGTCAGAGATGGGGGCGACCCCCCACGCTCCTCACAAGCCATCCTTAGGGTAATGATCACTGATGTAAATGATAACACCCCACGCTTCGAAAAGAGCGTCTATGAGGCAGACCTACCAGAAAACAGCTCCCCGGGTGCCCCCATACTCCAGCTGAAAGCAGGCGACACCGATGTTGGAGTGAATGGACAGATTGAATATGTTTTCGGAGCTGCCACGGAGTCTGTGCGACGACTGCTGCGGCTCGACGAGAGCACTGGCTGGCTCAGTGTTTTGCACAGAATCGACCGTGAGGACGTGAGCCAGCTTCGCTTCACAGTCATGGCACGTGACCGCGGCCAGCCGCCTAAGACTGACAAGGCGACGGTGGTCATCAACATCAAAGACGAAAACGACAACGTCCCCAATATCGACATCCGGAAAATCGGACGCATTTTTCTCAAAGACGGCGTGGCTAATGTGGCAGAGGATGTGATCGTTGATACACCCATCGCTCTGGTCCAAGTGTCAGACCGAGATAAAGGGCCGAACGGTATAGTGACGTGCACTGTAGTGGGAGACGTTCCGTTTCAGCTCAAACCTGCTAGTGAGGTCGAGGGCGAGATGAATAAAAAGAAGTACTTTCTCCATACGTCAGCACCACTTGATTATGAAGCAGTGCAGGAGTATAATGTGGTCATTGTTGCTGTCGACTCTGGGAGCCCTAGCCTCTCTAGCAACAATTCACTGATAGTCAAAGTGGGGGACATGAACGACAATCCGCCAGTTTTTACCAAAAGCACAGTGGAAGTTTCTTTTCCTGAAAACAATGCTCCCGGTGAGCGCGTCGTCACAGTGGTGGCCTTAGATGCCGACAGTGGCAAAAATGCAGAAATCTCCTACTCCCTGGACTCCTCTGTGAATGGAATATTTTCCATCGATGCAGACACTGGTGACATCCGCGTCAACACCATACTTGACAGGGAGCAGACGGAACGATACGAGTTCAAAGTTATCGCCAAAGACAAAGGCATGCCTGTTCTGCAGGGCTCGGCCACTGTGGTAGTCCTGGTGGCGGACAAAAATGACAACGAGCCAAAGTTCATGCAGGATGTGTTCACTTTCTATATACAGGAAAACCTGCAACCCAACAGCCCTGTTGGCATGATAACGGTCATGGATGCTGATAAAGGACAAAACGCAGACATGAGTCTATACATTGAGCAACAGGAAGACATTTTCTCTATTGACAACAACACAGGTACCATCTTCTCAAACATGGCTTTTGACCGTGAGCAAAAAAACACATATTCATTCCGTGTCAAAGCCGTTGATGGAGGCGATCCGCCTCGGTCAGCTACGGCCACGGTGTCCCTGTCTGTAATGGATGTAAATGATAATCCCCCCACTGTCACTTTTCCAATGAATAGCTCATACACGCTTCTTCCTCCTTCTAGCAACATAAGGACGGTGGTCAGGACTGTCTCGGCTGCTGATACCGACACAGGTATCAATGCTAATCTCAGCTACAGAATAGTGGGTGGCAATCCGTTTAAGTTGTTTGAAATCGACGCATGGTCTGGAGTGATCTTGCTAGTTGGCAAACTAGAGCAAAAACATTTTGGCCTTCATCGACTGGTCGTGCAAGTGAACGACAGTGGTGTTCCGTCGCAAAGCACCACAACATTGGTGCACATTTACGTCAATGAAACGCTTTCCAACTCTACTGTTGTAGAGGCGCAAGTTGCCAAAAGTCTTGGTACGCCACTCAATGCTGACATTGCAGGAGACCCCAACTACGACTTGGGAAAGCAACGACTGAGCATCGCCATAGGAGTTGTGTCAGGCATCATGACGGTGATTCTTATCATCCTGGTGGTCGTCATGGCCCGCTACTGCCGTCCCAAGAACAAGAACGGCTATGAGGCTGGAAAGAAAGATCATGAGGACTTCTTCACTCCTCAGCAGCATGATAAAGGCAAGAAACCCAAGAAAGACAAAAATAAGAAAAAGTCTAAACAGCCTTTATATAGCAGCATCGTCACCGTCGAGGCATCCAAACCGAATGGGCAGCGCTACGATGGCGTTAACGAGAAACTGTCGGACAGTCCGGGAATGGGCCGCTATCGGTCCGTCAATGGTGGCCCCGGAAGCCCAGATCTTGCCCGCCATTACAAATCCAGCTCGCCCCTGCCCACCGTTCAGCTGCACCCTCAGTCTCCAACAGCAGGAAAAAAGCACCAGGCTGTTCAGGACCTGCCGCCGGCCAACACATTTGTCGGCACTGGAGATAACATATCCATCGGATCAGACCAATGTTCTGAGTACAGTAGCCAAACCATCAACAAGTACAACAAACAGGTAAGAACAGTATCTTTTGAATCTATGATATCAATCACATTTTTATACTTGAATCTACAAGCTTTATCTGAGTGTCTATAAACACCAGCACTATTCAGCCTACACTGTAATACAATCATGCTGGATATATGTATTTTTAGCTGATGCTTCTGTTTCCCTGTATCGACCTGCTTCGCCTCAGAGTGCCATTTAGATGTAATGCTAAAAGCGACATGAAGGCATTCTTCAGTCAGGGATATCATATCCGCCGGGCCACCTGGGGTGCCGAGGCCACGCTGTGGACACATTGGCACGTCTTTTAGTGTAGTTGTAGGGCAGATGCGGGTGTCAGCGTTGATGACCTTTGTCTGCATGTGTGTGTGTGAAGATCGAATGGGATCACATATGGCTCTGGTTCACAGCTATTCTATCTCAGCAGTAGGTTTGAGTCTGGAGCACGACCCAAGCTCTTTTATCAAAACATGCCTACTTCTTTCTCTTTCTGGGAGGAAGGCAGGATAGAGGAGGACTGAGGGGGGTGAAAGCAGAGTGAGAAAGAGATTGAAAAAGGTGGAATGTTAGTTGTGGTGTCATGTTTTAGCATGCTTATCCGAACAGACTGGGAACATCTGGGCGGGAGGTCACATTTAACATTCCTGTGCACTTGTGTGTCTGGACCAATTCAGTGACCTAGCAGTGAAATCTGGCCTCATCTTTCCTCTCGCTCTCTCTCTCTCCCCCTCTCTCGCTCTCTCTCTCTCCAATCTCTCATTCTCATATCTTTATTTTTTACTCCATGCCTCTCTTGTACTCTCACAGTTGTTTATGCCATTATTTAAAGCATAAAATGGCCTTTGTTACAGCAGCCATGAAATGGCTTTGTAAATTCGCAGGCACATGTGTGAAATAATCAATTCATATCATTATTGTTCCCTGGCCTGTGGAGCGCTCCGGTGCTAGGTGAGGTTAATTCAAAATGAAGTCAGCCCTTTCATTGTCCAGATTTGCCAGGAAAAGAACACTTGCCCTGTTGTTTCATGTGTTTTCTAAGGTGGTTAATGCATTATTGATTCCTATCTAACATGGCGTAAGTAGTGTCCTCTCTTGCATTCCAGAACAATGTCCTTTCTAAACACAAGCCACAAGCTAGCCTTCTCTCTCTTACACATCCTCACCCATTTTATAGAATTGTCTTCTTTACGTAGTCACCCTGGTTCTTGCTTTTTCTTTTTTTACTTTTTCTTTACCCCCACTGCGTATTTAGAAACGCCTACCCTCATCTCTCCATTTTTATGCCTGCTGCTTCTTTCCAATATCCCACTTGTTTCTCTTTTCTCATTCTATTTTTTTCTTCCTCACAAATTCTGGCTCCTTGCACAGCTTCCCTTTTTTTCCTGTTGACAACTCTGTCCTGTCTTTCTTTCATCTCTCCTCTTTCTCCTACCCTCTTGAACAGCCCTCTGATGCTCTGTGTTTAGGCGTCTGCACTTCTCTGCGAAAGGAGTTCTGTTGCCCATGTTTCTTTCGGACATCTCATGCATATTTAAACACAGCCTCCATTTGCTGCCCCGGCACATGTATTGTGTGTCCAAGTGCTCTGCTTAGATAATTATTTATTTGCTTTTTATTTGAAAGCTGCAGCGCTTTGTACGAGCCGTCCATTTGTTTGTCCATTCAAATGCAGCAGACTTTCACAGGGTGCTGAGCAAAAGAGTTCTACACTATTACCAGTTTGCAATTACAGCGTCCTTGGCAAGAAGCGAGATCAAGTCCAGCGTCATTACGTACGTCCCTGCTGACAATTTAAGAGGGGCTCTTTAGATGTTTTATTGAGCGTTATCAGGAGTAGCCAACATGCCCTCGCAAAATCCCATTAAGATAGCATAATAGTCTATATCAAATACTTTATAAGGAGAAGTCATTAGAATTTCATTTTTGAGCCTAATATGTTTCCAGCTTGGATTTAATGGGGGAACATTTTTTTGTTGACTTTAATGATGACCTTCTTCTTCTTCTTCTTTTTTTTTTTTTTTTTTACCCGTCTTTACCTTCTTTCCCAATCTCCTTTTTTCCTTCGTTCTTCTTCTGTCACGCATCATGAAGGGAAAATGCACCAGGCGCACTCACAATGGACTCAAGCCACTCATTCTTAATGAATCACTGATTTGATGAGTGTCGTACTGCTGTAAAGTTTAATTACAGCTGTGTGATAGAGCTGCTATGTAATGAAAAAACAAGTAATTGTTGATTTTTTTTTTTTTTCCTCCAATACTGTAATTGTGACTATTTATGTACATGAATAGAATTTGCGTTTATTTATTAACATATTAAGATATTGTTTGTGTTGTGGGAAGGTATGGGGGCGCACAAAGGGTGCTGTTTTAAAAGCAGTAAAATTTGTTAAAGTGGATATCACCAAACAGATTCAACTGTTGCACGCACGCTTCTTTTTCTGACTAAAATGCAAGCCAAAATGTTGCTATGGTTATCATGATGTCAATCATCGCTATTTTGTCAGTCACACAAAGAACTATAATTTAGTAGAATTACTCCTGCATTTAAATGCATTCAGCACTCATGAAACTTTAGCAGCATGAAAAATACAGCCTTCTGTAAATACACAGAAAGAGCACTGCCTTTTATAATCTCTGAAGCTGTTAATCACTTCAGTTTTGCTGTCTTGCAGAAACTCCCATTATTATAAATAAAGCGGACTGTATTACGTAACGAATTTCTTATTTGCATTGTGTCTACACCTTGTTTGTTATAATGAGAGGATTTTGATTTCATCTACACAGTGACTTATTGAAACACCTTCGATTGTTCATTCTATTCATCGAGTCAGTGACAATGCTTTTGATGCTGAAAAACAAATTTGAAGTAGTAACCTTTGATGAAACAAAGGTTATATATATATATATCATAACAAACACATTTTTGCATCACTGTGCATATCATAAATATGTCACATTTAATGCATCTTTATTTAATATAGCAGTGATATGCAAAATAAAAATAAATATAAATCAAATTAAGGGACTTTAAGTCATTGAGGAAAAAAAACAACAACTATATTTCATTGCTAAAAAACAACAAGATGCTCAGCAATTTTAGGCAGCATTGAACTTTCCGTTGATGCTAAAATCTAATAAATTAGTAAATGTGACACTACTGAGTTTCAAAGCAGGTCACATGACATGGCCGTTCTTTGGACTAGATATACTGGTGTACGCATAGCATTTAAATTAATGATGGAGACCATACAGTGGTATTACTAATGGTGCCTTGTAGCTGACTCGAAATACCTAGTTTTCTAGACAAGATTAATTTTCTTTTCACAGTACAATTCCCTCTGGTGAAGTCATCCATGAAAACTACCTGTGTTTTTCTCCTTGTGAAAAGGCCCGGCTCTTTTTGATCATGTTTGATTTCAGTTCTTGTGGTCTGACATCTGAGATGCTCTCTCTTTTCCCCTTCCTCTCTCCTTTTTCTGTCTAGTGGAGGAAAGGGTAAAAGAGACAGGAACTAGAAAGAGGGCCCTGTTAACAGGCTAGAGAAAGGTCTCTACTGTTCTCTGGGTTAGTGTGTGTGTGTGTGTGTGTGTGTGTGTGTGTGAGTGTTGAGCAGGATCGAGTGCAGTGGCCTCATAAATGTGTGGTCTGGTTTCATGTTACCTACATCCCCCTAATCTCCTTACACACAGAAACTCATACACACAAGCACACACACACACACACACACACACACACGTCTTCTGTCTTGATAGCAGAAACTACACCATGCTGTTTGCCCCAGACAGGTAACCGGACAACACTAGTGTTTCCATGTCTCGCTGCACATGGGACATTTAAGATGTCGTTAATTTACCTTAATGCAGGTGGGAGACGCCACCTTCCTGGTAGCCAGAAAGCTAATATATCGAGGTGGTTCATTGCATTCAGCATCTAATGCTTTTCTTGGGCATTCCGTAAAAAGAATGAAACCGGTTGTTTGCCATTAGTAAGTGTTTTCAGCTGTTGGTTTATGGTTTTGTTGCATTACATATTCAGTTGGTCTGAACACTGCTAATGTCTCTGATGGGAGAGTGTTCTCTCTTTCATTCCTTTTCTGTCTGCTTTATAGAATTCTTCTCACCCGGCTCTCCAAAGACGCAGGGGTGAAATTTACTTAAAAAAAGGCTGTATCCGGAATTGTTAATGGTTTAAACCAACCGACGCTGATAGATCCAGTCTTTAATCATTTCCCATGATTCCATAACACTCTAGATCAGAGGCGACTAAATGCAGTCGAACAGCATGAGTGTCATTCACTGATGAAAAGGATTCTGGCCTATTTTGTACAAACAGGGCTGGGGTTATAACAGCCTTTTCATTTTGAGCCAAGATCAACATTTGAATCAAATATCTGCCAGTCACTGGCTTTTTCCCCCTTTTTTGCGAGCGCAAAATGGTTTGGTTTGTACTAATCCATCTCCATATTTAGTCTTGTCTGAGGCTATTGCCGAGATTTGTAAGGCTTTTTGAGGTCATTGTGGCTCGTCTGTTGTGGTTTCAGCCTTTACGACGCTTTCCACTTGCATTTGCTTTACATACGTGCGTGTGTTTTTGGCGAACCAAAGCATCGCTCATTTTGGACATGTGCTAGCAATACAAAAACACAGCCATGCAAATGCGATCGCTTGGCTGTTTATACGTATTTGTGTGTACTTCTCAAATCACTTTTGTATCGCTGCTAGCAAAACATCCACGCAAATCACAGAAGCTTATTTTCATTGAATACAAAGTGCTTTTGCGAGTTAAAAGATACAAACGGGTTGAGCGTGCACACGTACGCTGCCTTTAAATAATTGTGTTTTCTAGTATATTAACTTTAAACCTTACGTTTGAATTATTTACAGTTCGTCGAGGGACTTGCGGATGAGCCTTCAATCAATGAAGCAATCAAGCCGCATTTACAAGCAGCCGTATATTCTATTCATCACAATACAGAGGCGTAAAATTAACTACACGCCATCATCGTCACGTCACATTAAATAACACGCCACGCGATGGCACAGAATTGCTGGGTAATGGAGACCAGGACAGAATTAGATCAGCTGCAGGCTTGATTGCTGTGTTATTAGGGAGAGCTTGTCAGCTCAACGCCAGCAGTGAATGGCCAACGCTGACCAAATCTGTCACAGGTACAGATGCGACTCAAGATAACGCGCATTGCATGGATGAGGCTTCCAGTGAGAGATAAAGAGAACGAGAGACTTTTGAAATGGATGCATATGCAAATATTACGCTCCGGTGGCAGAAAATGATTAGCATTTTCATCTGTAAAAAAGATCTGCTGCTAAATATCAGTTTACATTTCCAAACACTCATTTTGCCATTATTCGTAACGATCCGGTGACGTTTTTGTTTTTCACGAGAACGAAACGAGACGAATCCAGAAGAACTGCGGCAATCTCTCCAACATGCTTCCAGAAAACTACCAAGATGCTTCCAGAAAACTACCAGCAAAAAAAAAGCAAGGACGCTGTCAAAAATAACGGCATACATAGAATTTCTTTATTAATGATGTAAATCAACATTTGGGTGCGACTATAAATTGCGTTTAAAGCAGCTTTTGCCCTCGGTGCACTTGTGCATAGTTTTCAGGTAGCTCTGCAGGTTTCTTGAAGCATCTCGGAGACGTTGCCGTAGTTCTTCTGGTGAGTTTGTTCTGTCTCTTCACGTCATTCCGGACAGACCGGATGATGATGATGATGAGATCCGATCTCAGACTCCTCGTGAAAACAAAAACCTCACAGGATTATTACAATGAACGGCGATATTAAAGTTTGGAAATGTAAACTGATATTTCCACCGACACACCACAGCAACAGATTTTTTTTTTTAGCTGGCGAAAATAAAGTGTTCTAATCATTTTGGCCACCGCTGTAATTAACATACACTTATCATTCACCATTTACTTAATTTAACAAAAAGCTAAATATCACAGATCACTTTTGGACAATAGAGGCCAACTCTTCATTTGCATGCACGGGTCAACGTTTCATTGTCGCCCAGTGTCGACTTGGGCATATGTAAAACAGCACATGTAAATGACCTGTGAAACTTTAGCCAGAAATACGAAAGGTCTGTTTGATTCAGCACGAGGCCAAGTTAACAGAGAAAATTGTTCAGAAATACAGTTGCGTTTTTTAAAATTTGTCTTCTTCTTCTCTGAGCGCAGTTGTAGCGATTTCACTTGACCTTTTACAAGTAGTACTGCGACGTCTCTTTGATTTCTTTTTTCCTCCTTCTGTTACTGTAAGTAATCTATCCTTTCAGCTGCCCGTTGACAGCATGATGTAGCTCGAGCGTGCTTGCAGTCTCTCTCATTCTCTTTCATTCTTCGCCTCTCTTTCTTTTCCTCAGTCCCTCTTTCGCCTTCCTCCTCTCTTTATTCTCTATTATATTCTCTCTCATAGTCTCTTGTTCCTCAATCTTCATGTGAATAGTCTTGATTGAAGCTACGGAGATGCACTTGTAACATTTATCATGCTAAAATGATGAAAGCGACGGTTGCGGGCGGAATAGAAGCGCCGGGGCCGAAGCGAAAGGGAAAAAGTGAGATCATCTCTTGATTGGTTGCTGCTGTGCTGATTGTAAGTGCCGGTGTCACCGCCGTGTGTGCTTAACCCCCATCTGTACTTCAATTCCGACGGTGTCCAAACTCACGGGGTGCACTGGATTGCGGCTCGCGCGCACGTACGCGTACGTTCCGGCTAGTGTAATGCTGTCGAATTTTTCTGTTGTGGTTTTAGGCTTTCCGTTTTCCGCCTGCCGTGTGTGTGTGTGTGTGTGTGTGTGTCTGTCAGTGTAAGGGTTTATTAAAGCAATAAGCCATGAGAAGCTGCGTATTACAGTGATTTTTTACTATAGTTAAGGAGTGTTTTTAAGCAGAACGTGAAGTGGAAAGCCCTCTAACCGCGGTGAAATCACTGTAATGGCCGTCCTCGAATGGCTTATCGCTTTCATAAAGGGAAAACAACAGCAAAACAAATAGATAGTAGTTAACACTATTTATTTACAGCGGCCAAGGAATGTAGCAATGGTGCAATAAAATAAAATTCAACCGAACTGCGATCACAGGTTTGTGTACAGTACGCCAGTATTATACAGTGACTTTGAGAAAACGGCTTATCCAGTCAGACTTTAGCACTGGGATTGTTTGTTTTAGTCACGTTTTACGTCACTTTTGATTCTGACGCGCCAACTCACCTTTATTCCCTCCGTGGCTATTTTCAGGGCAGAGGAAGTGAACATATGCGTTGGTTTGACTCAGCGCGTGCATCTGTTGTTTTGTGTATATTTGTGTAATTGTTTTCACAGCCGTGGCCCTGTCTGTGTTTAAGTGGTGCTCGAAAAAAAACCCAAAAAACACACAATCACTTAGCATTGTTCCAAACTAACACAGGGGAATAGTTCACTGTCAACACTAAGAATGCAAACAGGGATCGGATGGTTGAAATGCCTCTTTTGCTTGTTTTAATAGGACTGTGTTCATATTCGCAGCCTGATGTGGTTTGCGGTGCATCTTGGCACATTTGCAACCCATTTTACTTATGTAATGAGATGCATTTCTAGAGTGCAGGACTTGATTTAGCTATCAGGATTGTGAAAAGTGGCTTATGTGAGAGATGTTAGAGCAGTGACATCAGCTGAAAAGTAATTTTATAGGTAGAAAATGCTATCGCTTTATATATTTATATATATATAAATACCGGATATATATATATATATATTAATATATATATTAAAATAATAAATATATTTTATTATATACGTATATATATATATATATATATATATATATATATATATATATATATATATATATATATATATATATATATATATATATATAATATATATATATATAATATATTTATTGTTTTAATTGACCCCTTTCTCTTGGAAAACCTATGGATATCTTAATTGTAAAAATACAATTTTTAGACTTGGATAAGTCATATAAATGAATAAAATCCCTGATAAACATTCTGTGATAGGGTATCATTTTGCTTCTTTTTGTATTTAGATAAATGAATATTCTCCATAAATTGAAATAAAAGAAAATTAAAAGAAGCTTTTAAATATTGTTGCTGACAAAATGTTGCCGACTGCTGGCCTGTGGTTTCTTTATGTTCATCCAAGCAGTGGGGATGTTTGTGTTTCACTGTTTGTGGGACAAAGAAAATAATAAGAAAACAAAAAAAACAAAACCATCAAAGTCTTCAGAGAGCATCAAGCCAAGTGTTTGTGTTTGAGCATGTGCCTGTTGAGCAAGTCTCAAATCTGTTGAGGAACTTAAATGAAGTTGCCGTACTAGTCCTTCATGGAAAAAATAAAAAAATACAATATACAAGTGTCATTTCTGGGCATAACATACACTCTCATCTGATACCGCCGCCGCTGTCTAATCAAAATGTGCTTCAGCCGAATAGATAGATGTTTATTGGCTGCAATAATGCACACCAAGAATGACTGACAACTTCATCCCGCAATGAAACATCTGTGCATGTTGACTTCTAAAAACGGATAATATCATTTTCCAAATCCAGATGGTTTTAAGAGACATAACCCATATCTGTCACTAACAGGCACAAAATCAGACACACACACACACACACACCTGCGAGCATGTACACGATCCGTCTCCAGCCATTTATTTGTCATTTTAACATTTGCTCTTCTCGAGTGTGAGGGTCTGAAATATTAAGTGAGTTGTGATCTCTTGACTGCATAAGTGCAGATTAAACACTGGGGCCAATATAAATAATGCACAAAGTCTTACATATTTGTGTAAAAGAGACTGCTCTTCATCACCGGGACCTCATTGGTATGGAGAAGAGATGCGGCTAAAGTCAAATGGATTCAAACAGAATGGAATAAGAAGTGGAAAGAACCGACGGGAGTCTACCAATAGCCTTCCATTTCTTTTGCCACAGTGTCATTCCGCGAGCCGCAAAAAGAGATTACTACTGTGTGTGCGTGCGTGCGTGTGTCCAGACCGTTCCCAAATGAGATTATGTGTGCGTGCGTGTGCGTGTGAGGCAGGAGAGGGAAGGTTCAGCGGCCATCCATCAAGTTGTGGGAGAGCTGTGTGGCATTGCATCTCAGGAGCAAGAGCAAGGCCAAGGTGCTCTGTGTGTGTGTGTGTGTGTGTGTGTGTGTGTGTTTGAACGTGGTTGTGCGTTCGTATGCGAGACAGAGAAAATGCGCTGCAACAGGGGCCTCTACGGTTCAGCCATTCCATCACAAGAACACTGTCACTTAGCTACACGCGAGGAAAGGTGTCTGTGTGCGCTCGTGTATGTGTGTGTGTGTGTGTGTGTGTGTGTGTGTGACTCTCGACAGATCTCCGAGAATAAGAAAGCCGCAGACACAGAGACCGTAAGAAAACAGATATAAGACAACTGAAATAGTCTTGGTGGCTATGAATATCAAAGAAAAAAATTTCATCGGCTTTGTGTTTTTTAGTATAGCGTGCCAGGGTTTTTAATGCTATTTTGTATTTTTTTTGCCCGAACGTGCATCCTCATCAGAAAAACATAATCCTGAATGCTCGAAAGCTGCAAAAATATTCATTATCGCATGCCACCTCACCCGGCTAGCCAGGAAGCGTTATATCGATGAGAGGCCACCAAAGAGAGACCAGGCTATTAGTGCTGGCCAATAAATCTTGTCAGTGCACGGAATGCAGGGCGGCCTTTGAAAAATGAAGGTCACGCTCAGGAGTTTATGAGAGCCTGTTATAAAATCAGCTGAATTATGGAGTCCCCTGAGCCTTTTCAGTCATGGTAATTTCAGACGCTGTGATCTGGTGTCCTCCCTCACTTGCCATAGAACGGAATAAGACAGGTGATTAGGTGAATTATATTGTGATTTAAGGTGGGTTATGCCATGAAAGTGTGCTTGTTCACGCTGTGAATAATGATCTGGGTGTCATAGCGTGGGGTCGTAGTAGACTTTTAATATGCAGAAAGCCCGCGAAGTAGTCCGATACGTTCAATCTATTAAACTTTAATAAGTCAAATTTTGATTTACAGTATGACTGAAAGAATATGTGTGAACGAAAATGAAAAAAAACTGTTTGGTGAGAGAACCGGAGAGAGTAAAAAAAAAAGATGCCACTGACTGGCCCTTTTGTGACGGCATGATGTAATAATTGCTTAGATCATAAATATTAATTAGGCTGCGCTGTAACCTTTTTGCGCTGTCCATTCTTGTAACCTAATTAATATTCATGAGGCAGGGCTTGTCCATAGTAGTATTGGCAAATTTGAAATAAGGTTCAGATATACCTCTGATATATGTGAAATACCTTAATAGGTTCGCTAAAATTGAAATGAAGTATTTTACTACCGTTTTTTATGATGCCTTACTGTTTTTATTAACTCAAATATACTAATTTTCACCTCCAGCATCTATTAATCTGTTCATTTCTTTATTCATAATCTCTCATTTCTACATTCCAAAGGTGTGCCTAAGTCAAAATTTGATTAGAGATAAAATACATAAACTGTTTAAACAGTTAATTGTCAAAAGTGCACTGACTGGCATTAATGTAAGTTAAATACAAAGTTCTTGGCACAATTCCTCCCATAATCATTATATTTGTTCAATTACAGTGCACAAATGAACATGTCATATTTCATCCCTGCACCTGTCAGAACACGCTAACTCTAATGTGCAGCGTGCTTTGGCATGTGTATGCGCCGAATGTCGCTCAACTATTAAACGCTGTTCTCTTGGGACGAGCACGCTCCCGTTTTCTTTAACTGATTTTGTCTTTCTGAAGATTTTTTGGGTCGGTGGATAAATGTTTGACCAGATATGTCTTTTGAGTGGAGTGGAGAGTAACAAGTTACTGTCAGTTGTTTGTATTAAAATAATGTGCAAAAAATACATTTAAGTAAGCTACAATTTTTTATGTTATGTTATTTTATTTATTCATCTGATGGCAAAGTTGAATTTCCAGAAGCTATTTATTCAGTATTCAGTGACAAGTTTCATGTAATTTTTATTAATTAAAAAGAAAGATTCCAAACTTAGTATATCGTTTACTTAAGTATATAGCAAGTCAGTACCTGGACCGTATTATTAAAATAAATCAAGTGTATGTATTTTAATATCAGCTGACTGAGTTCAGTTATGCATGCAAAACAAAAACCGGTCCCCCTGGTTTTAGTGCCCCTGAACAGAGACATGGAACAGAAAGAGAACAGAAAAACATGGAAACGGCAGGCAAACTCACTAATAAAGTCTTTTATGGGCAAAAAACAATTCCTTTGCAAGGATTGGGTCTACGGCCATTTAATTTTCACCAGCTAGATTTATAGAGTCTACCGGAGCTCTCTACAGAGATACTATCCTGAATTAAAACCCAGGAAAAGAGGACCGAGATATAAAAAGAGAGAGATCGTTCTATCTTTTCCTCTTCCCAGTCCTCCCATATATTCTCAAAGCAGCTCCTGTAATCACTAGGTTGTGTATGTCCGGTCATTCGACCCCTGTGATCTCAAATTCCCAGACCCGCTCAACAGCAGCAGCCCCCGCCAATATAATAACAGGTCCGGAGTGCCAGTGTCTTGAGTTCCCCTCGTTTTTTTTACCGTTGGACGTAGGGGGAAATAATCAAGGCTTCCTCTGCGACTCCAATCCATTTACTCCAGACGTGGGGGTCACAGCAACACTTGGACACTACAACCCGTTGAAAATTACAGGCCAGGCCTTGGACGGCGAGAAAGGCCGAAGGGGAAAAGACAAGACCTCGGCTTCACATGTGCCAGAGAATGTGCCATCCCACCCTCGGCTCATGTTTGTTATCGGCCTGTTAGCCAGTTGTTGAATAAAATCCGTCACGGACAACAAAAACAACGCGTACGTTAAAAACATTCAGCCATATTGGCACAAGAAAAGAAGATTAGTTAAGTCCCAGAAGAAACCGCGGCTTACTTTTCTTCCCGAGCAATACATTTTTAATCAGCAATTACTAAATTCATTTTAGATGTATTACAGAGCTATAAAGAAGAAATTATGACTATTAAAAGAAAGGTACATGATTTCTGTTGTATAATGGTGGCTACACTCAGCCTCTGTGGCTCACCATACATCTCCAACTACACGTACTGTAGTCTATAATAGATGACATTGTAATGGGCTATTCCCAAAAACCTCCCGCTAGTTAAACCCACGGTCCTTCTGCGCTAGCATGGAGAACACTTAAAAAGAATTGGAGCAGTTTTAAAAGAACTCGAGACAGACCCTCATTTTCATGCGTCACACAGTGTGTGTGTGTGTGTGTGTGTGTGTGTGAGGAGAGATTATGAGCTCATGCTGCTACACAAGAGGAACACCTCCTACCTTTAGCGTATACCTGAAAGATTTGCAGTGCAGTGCCTTATTATTCTCTGAAATCCTTCCTCGCTCTCCTTTCCTTTCCCCGTTGAACAATCAGCAACATTGTGATTTTTAATTTCTTTCTTTCTGTAAAGTACCACAGCGTCTACACCTAAATGATTTGGTTCTGCGGGAATGTATAGCTTTAAACTTATGGACGGATGCTAATCTAGAATTTATGGGTTTTAAATACCACGTTGTTTCTATAGTAATGGCACGTCACCACTTCAGCACGTCTTTCAACTCCCCCTCGAAAGACCACCAACTGTGTCACATTGAGAGAGACTTAACCTTCTCTATAGATTCTCAATGGAGGCCTGAAAAGACTTAGTCTTAGTCTTATTAATCTCAGTCACGTAAGTCTTATAATTTATTAGCATTCGGTAGATGCCGTACAAATGCAGATAATGAATTCAAAATGTGAATTTAAACTTGTTAACATGCTGGCAGCTGTAAAAAAAACTCTGTCCAACACCTCTACAAATTTGCGGCTAGTCGCTAAGCGGCGTAGATGTCTAATAAGAACATTACATTGTCAAACATTTTCTGTTTGCGGTGTGAGAAAATGGTGTTTATTTTGTTCTCCACCTGCCCTCGGCAGCGGTGGCCAAAGTCACGGGAGGGCTAGTGGTTGATGTTTGTGACAAATCTTTTCAGTGTCTTACACAGTGTGTTGTCCATTTAGGAGGCCCTCCTCAGGAGTGCTTTTCAAGACTACTGATAATTTGTGTCTTTTGCTTTGGAGATCACTCAATTCAGTGGATTCAATTAGCCGTGAGCGAGGGGCACACTAGCTTTTACAACGCCGGCACATAATTTAGCAAAGCACTCGCAGACCTGGCTAGCTTTGTAGCTCTTGGCACGCAACACCAACTTCGCTAGCCAGCATTGTTTTTCTTTCTTTTACGTTGTTATCTCAGAGAGACAGAACAAGAGAGAAGAGAAAGAGAGTTTCAAGGACTATACATCTCAAAGGTGTCCTGGATATTCTTCAAACGTTAGCAATAAACAAGCCCACGAAACGTGAAATACGGGCTGTGTTCTTATACCCTGACCACCGCGACTGATTGTGATAAAAATCTGTGGCTTCAAAGTGCCTGGTTGTTTTTTTCATCAGTAAATAACGAATCGATATCGTACCTTGATGGAACAGTTTTATAAAAAACACTAAAAACTATTTTTCATCTTTCATGTTAGATTTATATTTAATCGAGAGACCAAATGACTTATCTTGTAAAAAAATAAACTTAAATATATATATATATTTTTTTACCTTTATTTCATGCATAGTATGCCACAAATACATTTACATATTTAAGTGCTTAATAAAAAGTATATTACATAAACATTACATTACACTGGAAATGATTGTGCTGAAGTGGAACTGTTCGAAAATACTTTGTGCACTTTAAATATTTTGCATTTGACGACAGATATTATTGAAAGATAATCACATCATCACTTGTGACACTATTACATATTTTAGGTGTAACATTCAGAAATGTGCATTGTACAACATTAAGACTCCAAAAAAAGTATAATTATAAAAATCTCGAGCAGTGTGTCAGCAAATATTTGATATGTGAAAAGATTTGAACAATACTTAGTATGAAATAAAGATATTAAGACATTATTGAGAATTAAGAATGATTTTATTCTAGATAAATAAATAAATAAAGTTTTAACATTCAGTTTATATTATTATTATTATTATTATTATTATTATTATTATATTATATTGTGTATTACACTATATAATAATAATAATAATAATAATAATAATAATAATAATAATAATTTTTTTTTTTGTTTAATTATTTTTATTTATTTTAAGCATTAGGAAAAATAGAAATAGGTTCCTGAAACTTGGCCAACATATAACCGTATAACCTGTTGTTCCATGACTAGGTAGAAAATAGCTGCTTGAGGATGTTTCCTAAATGGCCACCAATTGAACCAAATTGCCTTCAACGGACATTAGTTCTGGTAAAGCGTATTTGAAACAGGGTAATATAATGTTGTTTAGTTCTCAATTTGCTGTAGGGTAAATAAAAGTTCAAGCAGATGTAAGTTATGCGTGTTTGTTTAGGTGATTTGGTGAAATTCATTTAAATATTTATCCTAACATCAAGTGTACATGTGTACGTGTGTGTTTCTAGACTTTTGTGAAATGACAAGTACGAAAGCAAGCAAAAAGCTTTGGATATCCATAATTGCACTCTTTCCCCCCACATAAACATACGCACATACTCACAAACATGCTGTGTGCCTGTAAACACTTAGAAACAGACTAATGGGAGGCCTTTTCTTTTTCCGTAAAAATCTGTCGATGCAACTGTTGAACACAAACACCCTCCATATGCTTCCGTCGAGTGTGTGCATCGTTAAAAATCCTCTTGTTCTCTCTTTTTTGTCTACCCTTAGAGCCATTGCCTTGTTTCTCTTCCTCCACTCAGTCAAAAAGTTTGGTGAAAGTGCTGGAGTTTGGTTAGTGAATATAGACAGAGCCGAAGGGAGATGAATGGGTGGGAAGAGAATGAAACCGAATACAAGCACTGTGCAAATGGTCCAGACCACTGTAGGGCAGTTCGGCTAAAAGGCCACTGGAATATTGCATTTCTAAGGAAATAGTTCATAGTTAAGTTGTGTATATGTTCGCATACGCTGATTTTGTTAATTGTAATTCATTTGATATATTGTGCGGTCACTAGCATGTAGGTGTGTAAGTTAATGTTTGTGTGAGTGTGTGTGTGTGTGTGTGTGTGCGTGCGCGCATTTCTGGGCGAATCTGCACGTGGCATCACACGTTGACACAGACCGCGATATTCACTGCAATCTCATGTCAACAGCAATAGCAGCATCCACCAAAATAACACTGACAACGGCATGCGACGACCGTGAATGCGTATGTGCGAGCATGTGTGTGTGTCTGTGTCTGTCTTAGGCAGATGTACTAAAAGAACTGACAGATTTGAAAAATAGGCAAACAGGAGCTGCTGGGAGCTTCCTCAGGGCCTTTGCCTTTTCAGTCCGGGTGTGAATACAAGAGGAAGGAGTGTGAAAAAATAAATAAATAAAAAAATATATAAAAAAAACGTGGGAGAAATGTTCAAACTCTTAGATCGCGCCCTTCCTCATTCTTTACCAACATGTCTTTCTCTTTTTGACTCTTCTTTTCTCTCTCTCTCTCTGGGCTTGTTGGAAGTTTAGTCCAACTTTAGTTCAATGCTATTTTAATAAAGGAAATCAATATAGACAGTGTGGGAGTGTGTATAAAATAAAAACATAATTTTCAAGGGTAATTTTCAGGACACCTTTTGTAGAGGTTTGTCTCAAGCATTTGTGAGTGTATAATTGTGCAGTATTGTAACATGCAGGGATCTACAATATATGCAGCATTAATAAATGTTTTACTGATGTTTCTTTTTTTTTCACTTTCATATATTCGGCAACACACTGAATTTAATATACATAATTTAACTGTGCAAATGTAGCGGAAGTATTCATGCGATACTATTTATACTGTAAAACAAGACTCCAATTTCAAGAAAATGGTTCTGCTTTATTACTCACATTATATTACCTCTAAATGTTCTTCTTTTTTCTATACACTATTACATAGTAATTATTTGTACATTTAAATTTGATTTATTTATTTAGCAGACGCTTTTGTCCAACTCCGACTCGTCAAAGGCCAGTCGTGCCACTGCATTCTGAAACATTTGTAAAGGTTCGATTGCACGTGGATGATGGAAGTCCAGCTAGAGCAGCATTGCAGTAGTCCAGCCTAGAACTGACAAAGCCCTGGACAAGAAGTTGTGCAGCAAGTTCTGTTAGGAATGACTTGATCTTGCTGATGTTTTGCAGTGCCAACCTGCAATATTGAGCGGTTTTTGCAATGTGCTCTTTGAAAGTCAACTAATCGTCAAAATTAATTGTTGATAAACCTAACTGGAGGGTGAAGTCGTGCTGCAGAGTTGACTAGAAGCTCTGTCTTTGCCAGGTTGAGCTGTAGGTGGTGTTCTTTCATCAATGCCGAAATGTCAGCCAGGCAGCCTGAGATCCGTGCAGCTACTGTTGGAACATTTGGTTGAAACGAAAGATAGAGCTGTGTGTCATCAGCATAGCAATGGTCCCAGTCATGTAGTGTATTTGTAAAGAGAAGGGGTCCAAGAACTGGTCCCTGAGGATGTGCTATGAATACCACCCCACCCCAGGCCACCCTGAAAGACCTAAAAGTAAGTGAGTATTCAAACCATCCAAGTGGAATCACTGTGATGATCAAAGAACTGGCTTTACTCTCGACATGAACTTGAACATATCTATATATGTATGACCCATCCCTAAATTAATGTACAAGTAACAACTGAGCAGATGTGCTCAAAGTATTTTGAACTGTGCTGCTCATGTAGGTAATAAAGGTTTGAGTCCAGCCTGCAACATCTTATTATGTTCCCTCTGTCTGTGGCAGTTTTTGTACTCAAGTCTATGTCCATTAATGATTAGTTCAATTAGATGGTTTAAACCATTAAAGAGACCCATTGGAGAGATCTCATCTCAGTCAGAGTGCACTGAAAACACAACTAAGCTTTTAGGAGGTACTTTTTTGGAAGACACATCACTAATGATCTCTCTTTAATATCTCTATTTTTCCCCTAGACAGAAATTGAGATTGAAAAATGAAAATTTTTAAGAGGAACATCTGAGACAAAGCTGATACTTAAGTGTAATTCTCCTGAATTATAAGAGAAACCTCTGAGCAATTTCCTCCTCCAAGCCTAAGCCAGTTAGCACAGTGTCTTTGCACTAAACAAATATCAAATCAGGGGTGCGGGGTGAAATATAAGCAGAGAGTGCTTCAGAGAGGCCAGACGCATATTTTCAGTCATGGATTTTTAATGTTGACTCGGCTCTTTCTTAATTAAAACTCATGCATCAGAATATACTTCAGAGCCATATTAGCGGGACTGTTCATAATGCATAATCTCCCGTGAAGTGTCTCCGAGATGTTTTGAGAGCAGCGGGGCTTTGAGTAGAGCACTCTTTGAAAGCAAAGCAGATAACTAGCAGGGGAAGGCCTGCTGGGGTTGCATAAGCGTCCCTTGGACCTTAGGGAGATTAAGATTTTCAGTGTGTGTGTGTTTGTCTGGGGGTTTGATCATGGCAAATGTGACTTCTGAAACTTAGGGCGGAATAATAACCCTGTAAGAATGTGTAAAAGAGTGCTAAAATTCATTAACGATACATGGCTGCTAGTAAAACCCACATATATATATATATATATATATATATATATATATATATATATATATATATATATATATATATATATATATATATATATATGTATGTATATGTATATATGTATGTATATATATACACACACACACACACAGTCACAAAAATACTGCATGCCAAAAAAAGCCTAATGGACTCACACGATCGCACACATACACACTCATCTTCAAATTAATTAGTGGCAGGTGAAAAATGAGTGAGCTGTTTCTATCCTGAGCTCGACACCTCCCAGCAGACTTGCCATCGGGTCTATATCTGGCTGCTAGGTCGTTGGTTCGGCCCAGCTAGAATGAACAGAGCCCCCAAGAGCCCTGTGAAACTGGCCTCCAGATGGATATATGTACATTTCCATTTAGGTCCGGCCCAATTCCCTTCTCCTCCTCTCTCAATCTCTCACATAAAAAGTCTGACGAGGGCGAGGTAAATGACAGTGACATTTGCTCGGAATCCCTGGTGTTTCCACTTTGTTGTCTTTCCACCCCACACTCTTTATAGCCCATTTTTCATCTTTTTCTTCCATATCAGGCTGATTTAAACACTTTTCCCCACTTCCCTTCTCTTAACGTTTCTTTCGTCGTATCCCTTCTTTGTTTTCTCTATCCGCTCTTCTTTAATTCCCTACGAGGTAGAGAGGCTAGGTGTGTTAATATTACCCATATCAGACATTTTGCTCAAATGGTTTTCCCTCATGCTTTTAACCTCTCACAAATGCATCAGCATATCCCCTCATAAATACACTTATGTGTGTATATTGTGTACGTGTTAGTGCGTGTGTGTGATTCGAAACATCGATTTCTGTAGCAGTGCCGAGGGAAATTTCTTGCTTGCATATATACATATTTATATTCAGAACAGAGAGTGAGGCCTTGTGTTGGCTTTCTGAGAGTAAATGTGTAGATTTAATTCAATATATGTATGACTAATTGAGGTCAAGATACAGCGAGTCCGATGTAATAAAATTGTCTATGCACTTAATTTACGTGTATAGTAGGGTTAGATATATTACAGTGGGGTCTGAGATCACTAGTAAAAATGCATCTTTTTTGTCCTCTGTTTGCTTTAATGGTAACAGACCTTGAGCTGAATATTTTCTACAATTCAAAGTGATTTCAACAGCATCTAGTGCCTAAATAGACATACATCAGTTTTTTTTTTTTCAAGGGTCCCGGGTGAACTCTCATATGCTCACCAAGGCTACATTTTTTTTGATCCGAAATACAGTAAAGTTTTACAATTCAAAATAACTGTTTTCTTCTTTGAAAATATGCTAAATGTAATTTAGTCCTTCTACAGCAAAGCTGGATTTTTTGTAACGATTACAGTTTTCCGTGTCGCGCATTCCTGCTAATTTTAAGCAGATTTTATTATCAGCGTATTTTCAGAGCACTTTCATTTCTTATTAAGTTTGATTTCGAACTTTGGTTCATTTATTTGTTTGCACAGTACAGCAACATTATTTAATCAAATTCTAATATATATTATGTTCCATTTTAAAAAAAACTCTATTTTCTCTTTTTACGCACTACAGTATGTGTTTACGAGCATTCTGTCACAACCCCTCATTCACTCCCCAGTGTTAACTACCCAGCTCTTTGAATGAGGTGTCCCAGGAGTGCCTGTCGGCTTTTACATGTCCTCATAAAGGCCTGTGGCTTATAGATTCCTGTTAATTGCAGGCACGTGCCTGAACTGCCCCTCATCATCAAAGCACACTTAATGACCGCTGAGATCATTTTTTTAAACAGCGGCAATCATATTTTAAACACTTAAAAACAAACCGATGCAAAAGGACGCTTACATAAAACACCTGCCGGTCTCAACCTTCCCTTTCCACCCATCTCCCCCAACAGACGCTTCCGCGTTTGCTTCCTTAGGCGTGCAGATGGACGTTTTCAAATCTCGGGGGACATTATATACAGGTATTTGATGATAGAGGCAATCAAAAAATATTACAGAACATGTTCCAAAAGTAACACGTCTTTGGAAGTGTTCTGCTTTATTGTGTAGAGCGAAACTGCGGCGCTCGTTCGGCCCATCCCTCTCGCAGCGATTGTTATTTTTGGTTTCCGTGTGTTGTGAGATAATGCCAGATGTGTCAGGCCGTTTGATGCAGATGTGTGAACTGACTGTAAGCAATCTCCCTCCGTCACCACCCTCCCACTCTCAAGGCAACTTTGTCCTCAGCATCTCATTTGTTTGCTCCTCTTTCTTCCCCCTCTCTATTATTTTCTCTTCCCATAAGCTGCTTGTCAGATTCATCAGGAAGAAAGCGAGCATTGCATCTGCTCGTTCTTGCTTTTCCAGATATAGAACACTTGTTAAACAAAATCGCGCTAAAACGGGTTCGGTTCGAGCCAGATGTGTGAACTTAGGCTAGATCTGACCCAAGCAAATCGCTGTAAAAAGAGAGCAGGAGGAGACGGATGAGGGATGCGGTGCTCTCAGGCAAAAATGGAGAGATTAAAGAAACGATAAAAGACTGCTGGCCGGGGGAGCAGTCGTGTACTTCGGATAACCGCGCATCTCTGGGGCTCAGAATATAGATATTTTTTCCATGCATTTTTTTTTTTTTCACATCAGAATCCGGTCACACTCACCTTCCTGAAATATGACTCAAATTAGTACACAACTGATTTAATTTCCAGTCTATAAACACAGTGCTATTTAGAGTAAACTTAAAATGTTGGCATCGGTTATGAGTTGTTTAATATGCATTACGTAAACTAGGAAGCTCACATTTTTTCTTGACGCATCATCTTGCGGTATGATTTTAACGTCCGTGTAGACTGTTGAAAGTGATGATGTGATGTTTTTAAAGGCAGACTCAAATATATTCCATATGGGAGAAAGCGGTTGTTTTCCTTCCCCATTCACTCAGTAAACCTCTATGTGACCTATTTGTCTGAACCGGAGATATCCGCGTATTCGAAACCATCTAAATTTATGTATCTTCATGCGGGTTTTTATTTATTTGCATTCTTTGACCCTGCAAGGTCAATAGACCCCAAACAAAACGATTAATCTCTGCAAAATGAAAAAATAAGGACGAGGCTGAGAACATTTTTAAAAGATGCTCATACAAATACATAAATCCTCCCGCCCTCAGCGGAAATATCAGCACCTATTCTCATCAAAGCTCGCCTGAAGTCACAGCACCAACAAGGATGGAGTGTACATGCTTACAGAAAAGATCTAAATAATAAGTCTTTTCATTCCTGTAACTGCTTTCTCGGCGTTACTAATTACAGACTTCAACCAGATCCTGTTAGAAGACGGACAAACAGGCATAATACAATCAAACAGCACTTCTAATGAATGTATTTCTAAATAAAAACAAAGCAAACATTTACATTAATCCCTTGGGGATTTATAGAAGCCATGGAATTAATATCAGAGCTTTTCCATGATTTTGTAGATGAAAAGGATGTTTTTTTTTAAATAACTGGTATCACAAAAATGCAGAACTTGTAAATGAAAAGAGTGAAGCACATGAAAGAGGAGAGCAAAATACACAGACTATACAGTATTACTAGTTCATGGTGTCATGGAAGTGAATACTGTAAGTGTAAATTACATTTTGAAGTAGGACAGCCTCGACACAAGGTTATTTCTACATATCCGCATTGCTGAAAACATGTCAACACACCGGACAACATCAGTTTCAATAGCCCTCCACTTCTGAACTCAGGGAATGCTTCACAGTTTGCTTTTTTTAATTAACGTAATATTTTATTCTACTTCCCTTATTTCTCTGTAGTAACTGTTCTGTCAGACCAATAACAGAGCTTTACGCACGCCTCAGTTCTTCATTATCAGGGATATCATGACCCAAGACTGTTTGCCAGCAATAGAAAATATTACTCTTGATGTTAGCATACACATATGAAAGACATATTCTGGATTGTTTTGCATTCTGTTTGTATTAAGACCAGGTTGGTTCCTGCCAGGCCAGCATGCCTACTTTTTACCATTTCCCACACATCCCACTCTGAACAGCGTAAGTGTAAAATAAAGTTTCACTATTTTCTTGCATAACCCTCAATAAGTTACTTTAGAAAACAACACTTATAACGTGGTGAGTTCATTTTGTTCTCCAAAACTGTTCCTGGCATGCAAAAACTGTTTGGCTGACATTCTTTTCAATCCCTCTCAGTGTGGGAAAGCCATTTTTTTCTATTTCTTTAACTCTCATACCAGCATGTCCATTTTAGCACAGAGGGCTTCATTACAGTAATATAGTTGTGAAAGATTTGTCCAGTGTATCGATGCATGTTTGTTACTGTTTAATGTTGACCCATTTTCATAAATGACTCCTTAAATTAATAGTTTTGTGCATTAAAATTGTAAAAAAAAAATTTTTACTCACCCTCATGTCGTTCCAAACCTGTAAGACCTTTGTTCATATTCAAAACACAAATTAAGATATTTTTGATATTTTGATCTTTATGACCCTGAATGGACCGATGGGAAACTACCATATTCAAGGCTTTAAAAGGTATTAAAGACATTGTTAAAATAGTCCATGTGACATCAGTAATCCGACCATATTGAAATCAAACTACAAGATAATTTTGTGCGCAAATAAATCTGAAATGACTTTATTCGAGAATATCATCTCTTCCGTGTCAGTCTACATCTGAATTAAAATATCTGTGCATATTTGCTTTACAATCAGCATTGTTGTCTTTTTTGTGTACTCCTAAATCTAATAATTTGTTGTCATTTAAAATTCTTTAAAGTGGATACAAAGGTTGTGTCCTGAGTCTATTTGAAGCCTGAAGAGAGCAAAATATAATAAAACCTAGAGGCTTAGTGTAGATAAATGAAATGGAGGTATCATGGGACTGTCCTACATGTATTAGCCTGCAGCTCATACACGGAGCCTGGCCTGATCTCTAATCTAGCCTGGGGATTGAACCCGGGCCTCCCTGGATCTTGAGAGAGGGAAGAACAGCTGCTCTCAGAGCCTAAGGCTCCTCCGTTCCCCATTTCTTTGATCATCGTTACAGTCTGTATGATGCTACCTGTTGTAGACAGGTAACATGCAGGAACACACAAGCATATGGTGCTGATGAAGGAACGACACACCTACGCCCGCCGTTCTCTACCCAAGAGTACGCCCTGAAAAAAACGGCCAATTCAAACCAGCCTTATCGCATGTCCAGCTTATTAGCAGAGCAAATGGATAACTTATGTTGCTTTCATATGCAAAAAATGTGGACAGCTCAGCACTGAGCTCCCTATGTTCTCTCTTTTAACAAGAAACTTTTCTAACAATGCATTATTCAGTTAGGCGGGAGGGAGGTTTATGGCGCTAGCCTTCTGAGAGAAAAATCTCACCATGTGGTCTGGAGCTGTGGCCCGGTTTTCTGCTGGTTAAACTTCAAAGGAAGAGCAAAACATTCACACCAGGTTCCCTCGCTGAGGGGATTTATGTAAGCCAGAAAGAATAACAGAAAGAGGGATATTCTCTGTCCTGTGGCCTCAGATATGCATCACGGAAAAGTCTTTGTTCACATGGAGCTCTCAGCTCGGCTTGTTTGGCAGGTAACTGTCATTTACCAAGTGTTAGGGTGAAGTTCAGGTTTAGCATTAATAGGTAGGATTAAACACTGACAGTGACAGAGAACCCGGGACCAAAGTGTGTTTAAGGTTTGCAAAGCTTCAGCCTTGGAGATGCTGCTGTAAATGTTGCTGAAATGTCACAAGAACATTCTTTGTTAGCATTTGTAGCAGGCTGCCATATGCCATCTACGCTTGTGAAAAAGAAACATGCATAATTATACTAAATGTGCACTTGTAGTGTACTTGTTGTAGTGTTCTTGCAGATAATATAATAACGAATTATGTATATTTTTTTTCTTTCTAAAAGTGCATTAAACCATTGCTTTAAATATCTTGAAAAGTATTACACAATAAAGCATATTTAGTATGATATTTTGTGTTCAATATAATCAGTATTAAATTTTACTTAAATATAGTTTAGTTTATATATATATACACTTTCATGTATGATGATAAGATTTACTTAAGACATACTTATGTCAAAAATTTGTTTAATTTAATGCAAATTTAAACCATAATGCATTTTCATTTAATTGCAATAAGCAACAGCATAAGCATCAGAAAAAAATACATTCAAAAAGTATGTTCTTTTAAAGTGCATTATTTCCATTGCAAGTTGCTCTTTTTAAGCAAGAAATGTTTATAAACATTGTAAGGTGTTTAAATAGGAGTTTTGTATAATTCTTTACTCACAAGATGAACCATCCTAGGTTAATGAGTGTTTTATCTTTATGAATTTGACTCTATTTACTGCAGACAGATAGCGTGTTTTGTAAAAAGATACAATGCGTTCTTTTGTACTATATTTCCTTTCATCTTTTTCAATCTTTTTTCTTGTACCGCTCCTTTATTTGTGAGGCTGAGTGCCCAACGGTTTCATAATGTCTCCAGAACAAATTACAGTTAATTACAGCCATTCCCTCCATCTACCTCAGTTGACATACACGGCTGGACTGCAATATTCCCCGCCAATCACACACACACACACACACACACACACACACACACACACACACACACACACACACTTACATATACTCAGAAGTTGGCAAACAGATGCACACATTAGCTGAAATTGTTCTCTCAGAAACACACGGACAACAAAAGGATCCATAAGCAGAAGTTCAGTGCCGTTGAGGCATTGGAAACATGTTAGAAAAATCCATAGAAAATGATAAAAGAATAATGTATTTGCCTGGAACGGACGAGGCTTATCTGCAACCCACTCCAGCATGCTTTTTGTGTCTTTTGGGAGCAGAATGTTAAAACAAAGAATTCCATCAGCGCTACACTTTAGTTTCACTCCTCGATTTCTTAGGGATGCTAGGAAAGACTAAGCATGAGAAGGTAACCCGCTCTTATTGATACATCTGAAAAAGAACAAAACAAGCACAGAAATGCATACAGAGCGCATTTTAAACCCTCACCATGGAGACAGCGATTCATCTGTAAAATGGCGTTTTGGAAATCGCAAAACCTGCAGGTGCACATATCCGTGAAACATGAGTATATACGCTCATGCACACATCAAAAACATGTCAAAATGAAATGGCAGCTTTTTCTTTAGTTTTAGTATTGATGTGGATTACATTGTGTGTGCGGTTCTTTATGTAGGTTGCCTCTTTATAAAATTACAATAATAAACACATAGCCTCTCGTTCCTTTTACCTCCGCTCCTTTGAAGTAAAATTGAAACGATGGAAAGGAAAACAAGCACAGTACATTTCTGCATATTAAATACACAATTGTGGGTTTCTCTCACTCTGTTAACATTCCGCTAATGATGAAACACCGTATTTTATGTCCTTTATCAAAGGCATTGAATTTCATATCAAAGTATCTCATATCAAAAGCTTCGGTTTGAGGTTTTTTACATATGATGCGTGAAAGTTTGACATATTAACAGATGGTTCACTTTCAAAAGCTGAGTATTTCACGTTTTCAAAAGTTGTACCTGAGTAAGCATTTATCTTTCACCTCTCTTAGTTTATGGGATGAAATATTTATAGCATGAGGAGATATTTCGTTTGGCAGGGGTTCAGAGATATGGTTGGCGAGACAGAAGAAACTTCTTAAACTCCACCATGTTGCTAATGGAAGTTTAATTGTTAATGAGGCGCTGAATCATCCACAAGGAATTCCATTGTTTGGACGCCGTGCGCTGTTTTTAAACAGATCTTGGAAGTGAGAAAGACTTATGCGGGAACCGCTGCCAAAGATTCCAGCTCGAGCTGAAAGCCGACATCCTTTAGGGAGTGTGTGTCTGGGTTACAGATCGCATATTTCGATAACATCTCGGCGATGTGTAATGACTGCTGAAAACATTGTAGCCAGCGTCTACAGGTGTTTTAACAAGAAACATGTGGCTTTGACTCTTCTTTAAACAGGATCCTATTCAAGCCATATATCAACGTCTGGAAACTTGGCGGCCTGAATAGAAAACATACATTGAGATCACTGTCCCGTGAAAAGGTCACTGAAAGATAAGACAAATTAAGAGCTTTCCAAGTATCAAATTCTTGATTGATAATGCCTAATTATCTAGCGAGTGCTCGACGGCTGCGATATCGTGAAAAACAGCTCTCTGATCGCTATGTTCGTTTGACTAATTTGATTCTACGCAACTCTTCGACTTCTTTTGTCTCTTTGCTTCTTCTGTTCCTCGTCTCTCAGAGGCAAACTGACCCCTCAGTCCCTTTCCACCCCTGTTTGCGGCAAAGGTAAATCGAGGTCTCGCTTCATTCGCACAGATGCACAGCACACACTTTGATGTGGAGGCTCGGTCCAGGCTTTGATCCACCTCAGCTTGGCTTAAATTAAACTACCTGAGCGCCTCTGGCAGGACACAGAAGATGCTCGGGGCTAAAGCACAGGCTAGAGGAAAGACCTTGACCTGGAGACACACATCAGGCAGAGCCGGCTGAATAACTCATACTCTGGAAAGTTGTGGCCAGCATGCGTTTTATGGACGTCTAGCTGGAATGTAGAGATTGTAGAGTCGGTTTCTTTCTAGAATGTTAAAAGAAGTAGAAATCGTTATAGCTGTCCGTTGGCAAAAATTCTAGTTAGCCTCAGTTTTTCCGATCCTGATTTCCCTCTTTTAACACCGTTTAGCTAAACTCTCAATTCTTGGAAAAAAAAAGCAGCACTTTTTGGAAAGTTCAGCCGCGCTAGTCAACTTCATATGACTGATGGGGTTGTCGTGTGAGCAAATCCACATTTGATAGATGGTGATAAAACAGATAAAATGCACAAATACGAGTTTCCTACATTGGATGTTAGTAAGAGCTGTTCGTAAAGATAGGTGTATAAAACACCGCAAATGAGCGGTTGATCGTTTTACACCTGCAACAGAAATGCTAGCACTGTTCATCATCATTTATCCTCAGCAATTTGGAGACATCTTTGCTGACAGTCGAACACCTGCAAGGCAAACGATGGCATTGCAATTTGTTTCTTAATACATCTTCTGAGTTTTGGCCAATGGAACACCTAAGTCAGTGATATGAAGTAGGAAAATCCCTCGTCTAAAACCTAATGGCATACAGCGGATGTAGTAGCACAGGATTTCAAACGTGCTAATTATTTGTGCGGTTAGAAATGGGCCGCATGATATGATGTTATTTTGTGGGGCCGATTTGCTTGTTTGTATGTAGCCTATGTATGTATTTATGATACACTATTGTTCAAAAGGTTTGGAGTCAGTGAAATTTTTTTTTAGCTTTTTGACAGAAGTCTGACCGGAGCTACGTTTATTTGATTAAATACAGTAATATAAGATTAATATTTAAAATATTTTAAGATGTCCTTGTTACAGCGTAGTTATGCATTTACATAGTAATATTTATCAACTGCATGTACTTACTGTATGGTTAAGTTTAGTATTAGGTTTACATTCGTGTAATTATGCATGATTAATTGTGATTATATTAGTAAGTACATAACGTGTAACAAGTCCCGTCCGGTTAATGCATTTTTAAGTGTAATTTACTAATGTAATGACGATGACGAATTTCCAGCAGCCATTACTTTTTGCATACTTTTTTCTGTGATCAGCAGAAAATTCAAAAGAACAGAGTTTATTTGAAATAGAAGTTTTAAATTATAAATATTGTCACTCAGTTGTATCCCTACCAAATAATTGTGTGAATTCCATTCAATTAAAACAACGATACTGTATGTATATAGGCCTCAAACTATTTTTTTTAACATTTTTAAATTATTGTCTAAATCTTTAAATATACAGTCCAGAGCGCCATACAAGTTTGTATTTTTGGTCCATCGTGCTTTATGAAAGACATCGTCTTTATACAAATTCACAGGTCAGAGCATTTGCTCTACATTTGCATTGGTACGAACTGCAGGGAATGGAGCTTGAAGTCTGGAATCTTTATACGCTATCTGTCAGCACGCCACACCTGTGCTATTTTAGGACCAAATCCAAGTGTAACCTTAACTCAAATGAACAGAGCGACCGCAGTCACACCACGATGCTCGACATACCACATCATATCATCACGATGACTGTATCGTGCAAGTATGAACACACTCAAGTAGTCTCTCTTGCTTCTGTCCTTCTCTTTCTTTTATTGTTTCAGACCGGAATACCATTAACAGTTCAGACACAATGACACTGACAGTCTTTTGTTCAAAAGACGTTTAGTTGTTATTGTTATCTTCTTCCTCTTTTTTTTTTTTTTTTTTTGTGTCTCTAATCTCGACTGAGTGTCAGGTAAGATCTTATGAGGTCATAAGTAGTGAGAGAAATAGAAGGTTTTCAACAGAAGTCCCCCAAGACTTCCCCTTAAGCTCAGGTCGATGTTGTTGCAGTGCACTGATAAAACAGTGTGTGAAGTATGCCTTTGGGTTTGTGTGTGTGTGTGTGTGTGTGTCCTTGGCTGTGTGTTCTGATGACTAATCTTTATGAACAAGATGAAGCAGTGAAGAGGATAAAGATGCCAGACTCATCAGACTCAATATCAAACTTATTTTTGTACTGACAAGTAAGAAATGTTGGTGAGATTCTTAGGATTTGACCTCTTTGGCTAAGTCTGAACTGCCCGAACATGTCTTTAGTTCTGACATATGGATATTTGGACCAAACTGAGACAGGCTGGATTTGCAGGATAATCACATCTAATATAACATAACATGCCTCGTGATTAAAAGAGATTACATTCAGCATGGAAAATAAATAAATAAATAAAACACATAATTAGATCTAAAGTTAGCAAGTGCACCTTTTGTCATCACTTCTGCCTGGTTTGATAAGAAAAAGTGCATTGACGTAAAACATTAGCGTTGATGCATATCACGTTTCAAAAATGGTTATTACTGTCGAATGGAAATTAAAAATGTGTGCTGTATGTGTGGTTGGACGTTGTTTGGTGCCAGTGAGACTTTTTAAATTTTATTCAGTGGTCATGCATTAAATTGATCAAAAGAGGCATGAAAGACGTTCTTAGAATTACAATTGATTTCTGTTTCGAATCAATTTTGTTCATTGTACTTTCTATTCATCAAAAATAAATAAAATGTATTTAATAATGTATTTATTTAAGACATTTTCTAGCAACACAAAAAAAACTAACATCCCAAAATAAAGTGTTTTAGCTCAGATCCCCTCTCCAAAGCATCGTGATGGATCTGATTTGGGTTAGACTTTCTAAGGTTCAGACAAGGGCTCTCATGATTTTTTTATTTTATTTTTAAAGCACGATCGGGCTATTAGCTGGGTGTGGTGCATTTGCTTCGCTCTAAGAAATGAACAAAATTGAGAAGGATACTCCATTAAATGCATACTACTTTCTCTATGTCTTGATGAAACATCACTTAGAAGAAACTGAGTCTGATGACTTAAGGAAAAAGATGGAGAGAAAGAGAGAGAGAGGGAGAGAGAACTCTGCGGCACAAAGCTCCAGTGTCTAGAGACTCCCGGCAAGCGTTTATGTGTGTGTTTCCAACTGTGTGTGTGTGTGTGTGCGCGCGTGTCTGCAGCATACTGATGTGCCGAGCGGAGCGCAGGATGAGGGAGGAGGAGAGAAAGAGAAAATGTGTTGCCCGGGGCAGTGTCTCTCCGTCTATTCTTCTGCGCTCGTGAGGAGAGGGACACAGCGTGTTATTTTTTAAATTCTTCATCAAATTACGAGCAAGATTAACCTCTTCCTGTAAATCTAGAGGAGAGGCGGAGTCTCCAGTGTGCATGTGTGCGTATAGCACGCGGGCCTGCGTGCCAGCTTTAACTGGGTGTGAAATTATTTGCTGAAAAGACATTTATAAGCGTATTTCTGTTTTGCAGGAGACCGTATTTTGTCTCAAGCTTGGCCGAGGGAGTTATAGCGTAGGACTGAATGCTGAATGAATGGGGTTGGAGGGGCACGACCCCGCCGCCGATGTACGTTTGTTTTGTTGCTACGGCATACTGCAGCGACACACAAACCCCAGACGCTTCCAACTCCGAACTCTCACTTAAATCTTATTCAGTTTTGTTCGCGGCCTCCTCCTCTGTTACGACCCCCCCGAAAAACAAAAGTGGAACAAGATTGAAGTAGATCTGCATCTCAGTGAAGATTCGGAATGCCTGATGTATTTTTGCTTCGTATTTCAAGCGTTTTATTGTGCTGCAGCCGTCTAGGGGATATAATAGCATGTCATTGATTCTTACTGTCTCTGTCTCTCTGCATCTTTCTTTATATTGGAGCATCTATAGATAATCTTTACACAATCTGCACTCTTCACTTGCGTTCTCCCTCAAGGTTTATGACTCAAATGGCAATGCTATTCAACTGTACTCGGCGTTTGAGCTACGAGCGTGTTTTCCGAGGGGCTTATCTTTGGCCGCGTGCGTATATGCAGTCTCGGCAGCCATTCCGCTTCTTGTACGCAATTCCGCTTGCCGTAGTTTCCCCCATACATTGTTTTCAAAATACACAAAATGAATGCGATATGTCTTGGTATGGAGATGGAAAAAACAAGCTTATCTTCCTTAATCTGCACGTCAAGCTTCTGTTCCAAAGCCCGGTGATTGTTTCTGGATAAATTATGTTTCATCCGTTTATTTATTATATATTTTTTTTTTTCTGCGTACGGTATAATCCATCTGACCCATATTAGATATCCAAATTTGATATGATTCAAATGTGATTTGATTTGTTGCAAAATAATCAAAAGGGGAACAGATGAGTTTGACCAGATTGGCTTGATGGAGATGACAAATCATGTTTCTTGAAAATTCCTGAGCGGATTTGCACTGGATTTTAACCTTTATTTATGCTGCAATAAAAAAATGATAAAGCAGAGGTAAATCTACGATCGGCTGGGAAATATTTTCAATGGGTTAGAGGATAAAGACAATGGATACGCAGTTTGTATTGAGTGTCGCTAAAAAAACACTAAACAGCAACTGAGAGTTGCATGTCGTTGTATGTGACATGGTCAGGCAACGAATAAATAAGCAAACAATATAGTATTTATATTAAGTAAATGTCACAATGTTTTTTATATTATATCCTCAAACTTCCACCCATTTATCTTTTTTCTCTGACATTTCTGTCAGCTCAGTTTTGTATTATCAACATGACACCTAGTTCAGGGTAACATTTTATTTCACAATGTCCTTTATGTCCTGTTCACAGTTACACTTTATTTTCCTTGTTACAGCGTAATTATACATTTAAATAGTGAATAATTGACCGTTGGCTCGTAAATTACTTTGTGAAGCGGAGTGGCCATTACACCTCGGGTATTATTTTTCTGATAATTCAACAGCCCCGAGTCAATTATTCGGCTTACGCTATTGGTTGCCACACCTCGAGGCATCGATCAGAAAACACAGTTTAAAGTATTTGTCCAGTTTTTGTGCTTAAAACGCTGTTGTGATTATTTCTTCCGCGTCTCATCCAGTGCCTCCGTTGTTAATTCCTAAATGTCATTTTAGACCTAGTAATGGAGGCTTGAGCCGTTGATAGCAGACTAATGCAGTTAATAAGCTAAGTTATGTGTGTGTGTGTGTGTGTGTGTGAGAGAGAACGAGAGAGAGAGAGAGAGAGAGAGAGATGTGCATTACCTCCAAGTTGCTCTCAAATGTGTCCGGCTAAAACAGTAAAACGTTCAATTCAGCATCGTTGTTACCTTGCTTGTGAGAAGTCAAGTTGTTTTTAAGCTGATGTTAAGTTGAACGCTAATAACATTAGAGCAATGCATCTTAATGTGAGAGAGGAAAGATAGAGTATGTGCTTGCCGTAGATAATAAAACACACTTTTTTTCTGGCGAAACTTGGAAACGAGCCGTCGTTTTTATCATATTGATTATTATATGTATTTCTTTGGCCAGTGTCATGTGGGTTTTGTTTATTTTGCTGTTGTAAGGCCTTTGAAATAATAGAAACCATTTGGTGAAGTGATGGGGAACTGTAATTCCAAAGACCTGCCTGGAACTATGTTTTCCGTGCGGTTCCCAGAAAATAATAGCACACCTTTAGAACATTCATCAGCCAAACAGATTCAAGCACTGGGCAGCCCCGTAGTGTAATATTATTAAACTACATGCACTAGATGTTTAGGATTAGGGTTTGACTTAGAATTACTTCCATGTAATTATGCATAATAAATTTTAATTACAATAGCATGTATATGTAACTAGGACACGTTAAAGTAAGGTGTTATTTCATTTAGTAGTAATAGCGTGCAACTGACTCTAAACCCTGTAGTAAATGCATGTTTTTAATAATTAATATTACTCAGTACATATTTGTGTAATTACACTGTAACAATCACAGAAAATAAAGCATAACCTAGTTCTGTCTATTAATGTCGTTGTCATTATGTAATTTATTACAGTCAGGATGAAGCCTGAATTATATTTTTAATTTCACCTGTTATTATTTAGCAAAATATAGTCTAAATGAGTGATTCCACAAGTGTCGTCTTGTTGCTGAACTACTTGTATTTCTAGTCTATTTTTTTTTTTTTTTTTAGCTTTAATTAATTGGTTGGTGAAAAAAAACAAACAAAAAAAACATTTTTTTTTGAAGTGATAAGCAAAACAAGTTTTTCTTTCTAAAAATACTCCAAATCTATTGGAAATTTACTCAATAGGTAACTATGGTAACGGACGAGAACTGGGATTTGTTTTCCCTAAAGCTAAACCACACCTCAAGTACGATGCGTTGCCGACTGTATTTACATTATACAGTGCCTCACATGATTTAAGAACGAGTCAATCAACAGAAAGCAGACGTGCAGTAAGCACTGCAGCAGAATCAACAGGGCAAATAATCACAATTCACTCACAGCAATAGTTTCCTTTTCATAATTTTTCCTTTTCATAATGTTTGATTCATCCCAAACCAGGCCATAACGTTTCTGCAGCCTGTGGGGTTTAATAATCCATGCATATCCGGTCCATCGTTCCTGCTATTCCGTTGTTCTTCTATTTAAGTGTGGCACATTTTCAGAATCAACATCTCCCATTTTTATTGCCATTTCACACAGCACACTTACGCAATAGAGGTGCTGAGTGTGCGCCCGTGATTGTGTGTGTGTGTGTGTGCGTGTGTGTGTGTGTTCGTTCTCTCTCGCACAGCTCCCTTTCCGCTCGTTATTAATTCATTGTCCGAATCTGGATCCTCATGACAGTAATGGTGCTATTAACCAGGCCTTCTGCTGAGCTAGCACCTCTACCTCCATCTCTCTCTCCCTCTCTCTCTCTCTCTCTCTCTCTCTCTGCATCCAGACGTTCATTCCCATACAGGGTCAAGTATTACAGGAAGAAATAGGATTTTGCAATTTGCTACTTTTAAAAGATGGGTGGGGAGAAAATGAGGAGAATTAGGTGGATGGACACACTCTCAGCATGGATATATTGTAGGATACGGGAGCACTGGAGTGCAGGTATGGAGTGATTTGTTGCCTGTGGTCTGAGGAGGAGCCGTGTTCCCGGCTGTGAGCTATTAACACTTCCAGAACATTCTCTAGGGGAGATGCATTATGCCCTTAGGGATTAACATATTATACATACACTAGCCCATATATCCACATATATACCCAAGCTGACATCAGCGCGTGCGTGCGTGTGTGTATGTGTGTGTGTGTGTGTGTACAGGAAAGGGAGATAAATAGAGACAGAGGAAGGCAGATCCATCTAAGTCACATGTAGTCGTGTGTACATGCATGCATATACATACTTAATGTTGGCCGCTCAGTGTTTTTATCCCCAACAAACTTTGGCTGCATGATAAATCTAAATAAAAATGCTTAAACAAAAAAGGTGATCTGAATAAATGTATGTGAAGCACGGCACTGTTTTTGTTTACTCGTGAACAGCTCGTGATCCGGCGTTTTCAGTGTCTTGGAGTGGCGCTTACAAACTGGCAGCAAAATAGAAGTTTTAATGCTAAGGTTTAATAAAATAAAATAAAATAAAATAAAATAAAATAAAATAAAATAAAATAAAATAAAATAAAATAAAATAAAATAAAAGTTTCTCCAAATTGTGCAGCCATACAGCAAACACCCAGCATCTGAAGTTTCTTTGTACATTAAGTTCCCACAGACTCTGGCAGTCAGGACAATCCGTCTTTCAATATTATCACATGACTCACAATCAACTGCTACTCATTTTCAGGTACCGGCGGCAGCAGTCATTTTGTGGTTATACAGTTTACTCTCCTTTTTTTTCTGTTTGAATGCAGTTTGAAAGATTGAGAGAAATTGCACAGAGTTCGTCTGAGGCACAGTGAGTGTATAGCAGCATGTTTTGGACTGAGAGAAATAATGTCGTTTAACTGAAATGAGATGAGTTTGGAATATCAATCATTTCCTCTTTTACTCAGAAGAACCCCCTCCCCCCCAAAATTAATTCACGGGACCACCATTTTCTTTCCACTTCACGCTGATCAGCCCTGAACGACTCATTCAAATAAACTGCCTTTTAGTTTAAAAAGAAAAAAAAAAAAAAAGCTTTTGTTTAATGTTCTTCTTCCTTCCCATGAAAAAGAAAACGAAAAATAAAGCCTTTCTGGTTCCGAGCTGCATGTGGAACGAATATTGCATCCATCAATTCTTTCCCTTTTTCCTTTGAACATAATTCTTGTCATCATTCATCAAATGTCTAACAGTTGTCTAATATTATGGTCAGTTTTCTAGTGAATATACTCCAGAATAACAGCTGCAGTTGAGTTTGTGTGTGTGTGTGTGTGTGTGTGTGTGAGAGCGTTTTGAGCCTGGAAACCAGAGAAGCAGGTTATTTTCCTTTGGCAGCGGAGATGAATCATATTCCTACTGTCATCACAGCAGTCAAATATCAAAGTCCGCTTAACATCAATCACTTCCTGGAGTGGGCAGGAGAGCTGCCACATCTCAGCCAATCGGAGGGCTGTTTTCATGCAGCTATGGATTAACCTCCGCCTACTATATCTCAGTGGTTGAGGTAAATATATTTGTGTGTGAATTTAAATCTCAATGTGCGTGTTGTGTGAATGTGATTTCCTGTGCTCCTTGCATGCATACGTGTTTATGCGGTCCCTAATAACACCCCCACACACACCCACCCATCCATCCAGAGAAACACGCGCGCACACACACACACACACACATTGATTATTATTCTGTTCAACACCTGCATTGCCCCAGTGCGAATAGAAGGCTGTGGAGGAATGGAGTCTATGAAATGAGACCATATAACTGTGTGTTTGTGCGAGGGAGTGTGTGTGTGTGTGTGTGTGTACGCTGTTTCTTCCATACAATAAAAGGAGCACTTCAATATTATGTCCGATTTCTGCCCATGCATTTATTTATTAGGCTCATTTGAGAATAGCTATTCCCAGGTTTAGAGAGCTAATGTTTTTTTTTTTGTTTGTTTGTTTGTTTGCTAAAGCAGCTTCATCCGCTAAACACGCGTGCACAAACTGTATTAGAAAAAAAAAAAAAGTTCACAGTTATTTAATTAAACGTATAATTATTTATGATTTTACATCTATGCTGACTGTATTTGTGCAATTTGTTTCAGTTTTTGCCAACTTTAATGTTTAACTGAAACTGTCACCGTAACTAAAAATCGTTTGCTAATTGAAGTGAACCGAAATGCTTTTTGACAAACTATTTTAAATAAGTGAGCGAACTGCTAAAACGACTTCAACCGAAATAAGTTAAACTGCCATATGCATAATAAAACCAAAATAGTAAAATCAAATAATAAAATTACTGTTTGTAATAAAATTGATTATACTTAAGATCCTCTACATAGCCATTACATTTTATTTTTATTGTCATTATATATTGTTTTTTTTTTTTGCTGTATTTATTTTACATTCTACATTTCCTTCTTTCTCTTGGCACAGTCCTGGAATGTACCGCAATAACACTTCACTTTGTACGTGACGAATAAAATCTTGAATCTTGAGATGCTGTAATTACCAAGAACATCTGACACTGATATCGACCACAACTGAGATCCGGCGAGGAGCAACAGGCTCTTCGTCACGCATGCAACTTTTTCACAACATTACTGTACTGTAGATGTTCACCCGTGAATCTAAAAAAGAGTGTCGTGTGGTTTACGATTTTATTTCTCTCATTCCTGAATATTTCCCACCTTTACACTCTCCTGTCATCCCTCACTCGTTTTTGCCTCCCCCTTGCCCTCTGTGTTTTTTAGCAGTCGATAATGAGAATTGCTCTGTTGGCTGAATGGATTAGTCCTCTCTCCCTTAGGGTGTAGGGTTGTTTGTTTGAAGGCACCGTGGCGTCGAGTGAAACAGCTATTCTGCTCGCGCGCGCACAACATCCTTTTAGCCTACGTCTCACTTCATAACTCGTAATTCTCCTGAATAGGTTCGGTTTCTTCCTCCCAAGATTTCGCCGCTGATTGTAGCATTAGCTCGTCGCAGGAGCTTTGAATAAAATGGTGCATGAAGCTTGTCGTAGCGTTTGGGTCAAAGCAATCGATACCTACACACACATGCGCCGACACAAACACACACACATCATTTCCCGATCGATAGCATTAAAAGGAGTATCCAGGCTCTCTGCCTCCTCCCAAAGAGGCTCGGCTTTCTCCAGCTCATGCTTTATTAAAGAGCTCTAATTATGCAACCCT
Source organism: Puntigrus tetrazona (assembly GCF_018831695.1). Taxonomy (NCBI): domain Eukaryota; kingdom Metazoa; phylum Chordata; class Actinopteri; order Cypriniformes; family Cyprinidae; genus Puntigrus; species Puntigrus tetrazona. Next base: position 29,333,486 of record NC_056705.1, on the reverse strand, counting down.
TATTCTTTATGTTCCCTCTCTTGTTTGCGAGATTGTTTTTGGTTCCTCTTTTTCCTCTTCCTCTTTTTGCATGCAAAACATCCTTCTGATTTTCTGTTTAGGGTCTGGCGGCGATGTGTAATGATCAAAGATTGAGCACGGACATCAGTGAGTGCTACTTAATCAGTAATGTCGGAGCGCACACACACACACACACACACACACACACACACATTTATCCAACCCACACATATTCAATGTTCAGATACTGTCAGTCATAACGACAGAGGAAACAAACAAAGTATAACACAGCATGATGCAAACCACCTTTTCTCCATTGTGGTACTTTTGAGAAGAATTACTTCCTTGGAAATCATAGTTTTAATAGTTCTCTGGCTATCTTGAGCCTTATTTTGAAACAAATGACTCTTTTGATACAAATGACCCACTTTCCATTGTAATTTCGGATTAATGTAGAATCGATTTTACTTTCTGTATAAAAACTAGCATTTCTGTGCTATTTCCTGCTAGTTTTAGCCAAAGTATAGCCCAGTGAGACAACCCATGGCAGTCTGGTCTGGGGTTATTTTATGTTTGCTTTGATTTGTTTGTCGTCATGTAAATCTTATGCGCTGTGTGCTCTGGGCTAGCGTTCTCTGCGATTACATCTAATGTTTTTTTTTTTTTTTTTTTCCTCCGTCTGCCATACACTGATAAACAGAGTGTCAAGGAGAGCCAGTGCAGAGAAACTCGATCCAAATAGTTCCGACTGCACACGCATACACAAACCCTGAAAGCGTTTTCATATAGAGGCGGTGTTTGACAATTACAGCTTTTGAACATTTACATAATGTGCGTGCATACGCGCCCCTCTGTCCCGACATGTTTGCTCGTTTTACGTTCGTTGTTTATTGTGCGGTGATTGCGCTCGAGTTTCGAGTGTGTGAGTGTGTGTGTGTGTGTTTGGTCGTGTCAGTCTGTTGAGCCGCAGTTGTCGTCCGCATTCATCTCAATGTCGGTTGCACGGTTGACGCAAAACAACTGTTATTCGAAAATAGCCAGCTAGCCGAGAATATCAGTGATTTTGATGACGTCGTGACAATGCTGACTGGCAGGTGGCTATGAACACCCGACTAGCAACTATACTGAGCCGTAACGTCAAAGAGCAAAGAAAGGGAGAAATATCTAACATTTTTATGTGCATTAATAAAATACTATTTTCAAATATATTGATATCATATTTTAGATATAGACTATTATTGTAATATAATAAATTATTGTTATTATTATTATATGATATCTGATATTTAAAGTAAACTACCAACTGACTGTGTATTTCTTGGACATTATCTCAACTTCTCGTATACATGCATCTAATTTGAAAACTTTACATTTATGGTATTCAGCTTTGAAAGTTGTGTCATGTTTTCTAAAATTTTAGTAAAAAATATTTAATATTATTTTAATTAATTAATTTAATTTTTAAGTCTAACAGGGGTGGGTTTTAAATTTGCCGTTTGCTTTTGTTTGCTTTTTTAATTAGTATTTCACAGTGACTTTATTACACATTACATCCGCTCACTATAATATTACTAGGAAATTGTGAACTACATGGATATAGCCCTAAACCAAACCCTCATCCAAAGCTTAATCTTTAAATAACATAGTGTTAACAAATTAATATTATGTCAGCAGTAGTAGTAGTAGTAGTGGAAGAATAAAAACACTACAAATACTATTTAAATTGTATATCTTCAAAATGCACAGCTGCGTCTGAACGGCCGTCAGTGGAGGACGGTGTTGTGGAGTTGAGTGTGTAGTTATGGCATCTATCAAAAAAGGGCTAACTGGGTCATGCTCACCAGCCGGACCTTGACCTCTTGATATTGATACAGAAAATGTGTATTTTCTGCACTCAGGTCATGCCTTCGTGTTGTTCAGTGTGTAATGTCAGCTGCTCATAGCTGATGAAACTAGAAAGAGCGCTGATGAGATACTACAAAGCACGAGACAATGAAAAAGGACAGATTATAGAGCAGCTCACACGCGGACTATAGATCCAAAGCGACAGCCTCCGTATAGGAAAAAAAGAAATGAAATGAAAGAGAACAGAGAAGTGTGAGCCATATTTGTTTGCAGAAGGAGGGGTTTCACGGTCTCTGCGGGGCTTTCAGACGATCCTCGGCTGACCCAGCTTTGGATGCTGTTTTGTAATGAAGGATAGGAGCGGAAAGGATTTAAACGCTGGTTCCAGATCAGTCAAAGTCAGCAAAAAAGGTTTCGTTGCGAAGCTATAATACAATAAAATGCGCTGTTTAATGTAGCGTGCATGAACGTATTAGAGTGGGGAAACATTCTGATCACATTTAAGAGCTGATTGCTGGCACAACACAAGATAAGCAAATGCTTCCTTTTCATTTTTTTTTCTTATGCTAATTTTAATTCTGCTCAAAAGAAGTGATGAGGGGGCAACGAAAGGTCCTCATATCCAATTAAACTTAGCTAATCCAACAGATCTAACTGAGCACTGACAGACGCACACACATGTACGCATACGCTTTGAACACACACATATGCTCCTCCAGATACTCAAGATCAGGTGTTTTCTGCGATGCTTGACATCAGACATCAGCCCTGCTGTACAGTGCAAGTGTGTGTGTGTGTGTGTGTGTGTGTGAGAGAGAGGGGTGGGGGAAGCACGTGTGAGGGGTTAACAGGGGATTTGTCTTGGAAGAGAGGGAATCTCTCTTGGAGATGAACATTTTCTTCGTCTGTCGTTCTTTTAGTTATGAAAAATCATACAGCTGGTCTATTACTTATTCATGGGGATTCTGCTGAGGATTTTCTCTCTCCTCATTTCCTCCATCCCTTCACCCCCCATTTTTCTTTCCCCAGCTCATGCTTAAGCAGAGTCACTGAACTCAAATTAATAGTAGCTTGTTAATTCCCTTTGAAAAAAAAAAAGAGAGTGTATGTGTGTGGTGTAGGAGGACCAAAAATGAGGCTAAAGGTGAAATGAATGTAAAAAGAGAAGCGCGCCATTTGGATTTTTAATTGCTGCAGCCCATAAAATGACCTGCAGATGTTAGAGTGACACATCCAGTGGCGAATGCCCTCGCTGCAGATTAGCCAGTGACTCACTGGCCCTTTACATCTCCCCCCGAACCAACGTAATGGGTTACAGTGCTGTTTCATAACTGACTGTGCTTTAGGAGTAGTGATAAGTAGGGATTTAAATCACTACCAAAATGGTTTATTGTACAAAGTAAACGGAAATCAGTAACACTTATTTACTATTAACTGTAGCTTTTGCTTCAATAAATTCCCAATTTGTTGCTTCTTATTAATAGTCGGTAAGGTAGTTGCTAGGTTTAGGTATTATGTAGGATGTAGGAGAAGGTCGTGCAAGATAAGACATTAACACCTGCTTAATTGCTACTAATAAATGGCTAATATTCGAGTAATATGCATGCTAATAAGGAACTAGTAAGAAATCTCATTGAAATCAAGACAAAATGTATTCAGTTGATGTCAGTCAGCTATTGGATATGTGAGTGTATAAGAAAAAAAAACATTTTAAGTGTTATTTATTTGTATTCATTTAAACAAAATACAGTTTTAATATTGGCCAGGATTGAATTTTTAGCATAGTGAGCTAAACTGATCGCGAAAACAACCGGTGGACACATTTTTTTACGATGCTTTCGGGAAATACGGCCCGTATAGATAGAAGCAAGTAATGCTGCACACCTGCTGAATTTGTACAAATCTAAAATATGGTGTGGCGTGCAGTATAAGCATACGCTCACGGTTTAAACATTTACTTTGCTGCTTGAATTGGTTCCAACTAACAAATGCACGCATGTTGTTCAGTGCGAGTGCAGTGGGGAAAAAGCTCATTCCAGTTGAGTTTCATCTTGCAGACAGATTGCATTAGTTTCGTTAGTCTTATTTTATTTTCTTCATTCGGCAGTACTTTTCTCTGCCGTGCAGGTATGTGACCTTTTAGGAGCACACAGTTGGTTTATAAAGTGACAGATATAAGCTGGTCTCGGAAGCGCCGGGTGGTGTCTGGTTTGCATATGCTGCAGAGTTTAAACCAGCGAAGAAACCCTGCAACCTGGCCTTGTTTTTGTCTGGACACAGTCAGTTGAGATTATTCAAATGCTCTGGGCTGCTTTATAAACAGCACCTTTATGTATATTTATACACACCTCTGTGATTTGAATTTGTTGGGGTTTTTATTGAAAACCTGTTTGTACACACACCATTCCATTTATTGCTACATGTAACCACAATGAGCCTTAAGCTTTCTGCATAACTGCGACGCATAAACTTTCCTGTCTCCTCCATCTTGGGGACATAAAGCAGACGGCGCGTCGTATCCAACTCGGTCCGGTTGAACATGTGCAGACTGATGTACAGCAGGTACAGTCAATGTGTCAGAAGACATTTACACACTAGCAGACATGCTGATATTTGATCCGGTAATACATTAAACAAGTTTCATTTAATAAACAATAGCGCCGGTGTTTCAATGGGGCCGTTGTATGTTTAGATAAACCAGTCCCGTGATCTCGAATGGTATTTGATACTGATTTCCAAACACACTGGCACCAGTTTTGTTATTGTATGTAAGATGTCATGGCGTCTTGGACATTGTGCAGGGCAAAATATTGATAAAACCTGTTTAGGCGTACTGGTAACAGCCTGACGTGTGTGTGTGTGTGTGTGTGTGTGTGTGTGTGTGTGTGAGCGTGAGCGTGTGTCTATGTCAAGGCAGATAAATCATTACCCAGTGCATAATGGTTACGCTGTGTTATGATTGGCCTTTTTACCCCTCATATTTAAGCATTTGAGGACTGCTGTCTACTTTTGGCATACATTTCAAACCTAATTTCTATCCAATGTCAGCACCCGCCAAGCCAGATTCCTCGTACAAGCAATAACATCTGATTCTGATTCCAGTCGGTAGACTAGGCATGGATCATGTTGCAAATTTAAATATGAAAAATATGTTATTTGCCAGTTTTAATACGACTCGTAAGAGCACCATTTAAATTCCATTAGCACGGTTTGTAAAGAGAGAACTTATATATGATTTGAGAGCGCCTTTTCTTTGATATCCAGGCAAGTCGTGACGGGTAGCGTTAATATGGCTGTGTTAACCCTCATTCTATGCCTCATTATAGTAATTTAAGAAGTGCAGCATGTGCTGTCTGTGCTCTTGATGTGTGTTGTCAAAGAAGTAGAGGATAAGCGTGTGCGTGTGAGCAAACGTCGGCGCGTTTGATTTGGTAAAGAAACCTGCTTGTCAAGTTCAAAGCGTGTTGAAACGCACAAGCTGAATGCGTTTTTTAAAACCACAATGGGTCAGTTGTTTTAATGGCGATTTATTCACGTGTCCAGACACTGATTTGAATAGTTTAGTTCACTTCCCTCAAGGAACGCGAGCTACCCATCATTTATTAATTACAATTTTCCATTTTGCTAATATCTTACTATGACATTTTTTGCATGTTTTACACCTGTAGAGTTCATCATACTGTATGATATGCAATGCTGTTTACGGCTTAATGTCTTAATAAATGTAGAACATAAATATGATAACCTAACTGGCCTGTGCTTAACTGTAACACACACTTGTGTTAGTGTGTGTTTGCTCAGACTACGCCATGCTTGTTTTCTTCATCTCACGTTACATAATTTATTGTGATTACCTGTAGTCTGGGAACAGGTGGAACATTTTCCTTTTTTTTCTCTCTCTCTGCCTATCTCTCTGTCTATCTCTGTTCAGTCTACTTGGCCAGCAAGGCCCTTTTGTCATTTGATCAACCTAGTTGTTCTCGTCCATTTGGCCATTAACCTGTCAACCTGTTGAATCTCTTAGTGGCGTATAGAGCAGCTGGCTACGGTCGGGTCTAATGGGTAAGATTTTATGTTTGTATTCAAGGGGTTTTCAACAAAAAGAAAAAAAAAGTGCATAATAATATATATATATATATATATATATATATATATATATATATATATATATATATGTATATGTCACACTATCATCAAACTTTATTTTAAGGTCCAGTTTTAGCAAATTTTAGAATTAACTATGACTTTTGCCTCAATAGTCTCCTATATTGCTACTTATGCTTTATAAAATGTTGGTAGGATTAGGTAAATTAGTAAAATGTGGCAATTTAGAATCGTTTATAAGTACTAACAAACAGCCAATAAAACAGGCATGCTAATAAGCAACTAGTTAATAGTGAGAATTGGCCCCGATACTAAAATAATTGGCAAATCGTTATATCAGTTGACCTGATATCTCTTTAAAAAATGATGTTCTAAAAAGAAAACATAAAAATAAAATATATTTTTCAAAATCACTTGGAGCCAACGAGGATGCATAGTGTACTTTTCTAAGAACTTGACACACCCGGTTCTTCAAATGTATAAAGAACTCACACTTGTTCCCTTCTGTAATATCGTGAGTTCATCTAGAAATGCTCCCTTTCTGTCATTTGTCTCGCTCCCATCTTTCCAGGATCGCGTGTGTGTCTTATTTGTTTAGCTGGCCCCAGGGATGTTTTCACGCTGCTAATAATACGTTTGACTCTCCGTGGCCCTCGGGCAAGGAGCTATTGAGTCAACCCAACAGAGTGACAACATGGAAGCCACACATTTAGCACTCAAACAAATCCAGGCGCCCTGTATGATTTTAAGTTACCTGTTTTATCTTGTTTACCAGGAGAGGAGGCCGATCCCAGATCGCTACAAAATGACAGCTTCCGCTAAGAGCGACAACTCCAAAGCCACAAAAAAAAAGTACACTCCCAATATTTCAATTAGAGAAAGTGGGAACGAGAGCATGCTAAGGTGCAGTCTAATCTTAGTGACTTAGATCTGGAATTGAGACAGCCGGAGAAGAGGGAGAGAGCCGGAGAAACGAAGTACTCGAAGAAGTCCCACGGGCACTCGGGGGGTTTTCATTTTTACATGGGGATTAGGATCGGTATCTTCGTCATTGCCATGGCGATGGCAGGGTCTGATAGCACCTCCCTTTGAAGCAGGCTGATGCGCGGAGCTGCTATCCTTCTATCTTTGGAGAAACTAAATCTCGCCCGGCTCGTAGATGCCTGTTTGAAAGGAACGAAGACAGGCGAGCGGTAGAGATGAGATTTTTGGGGGTCTTTGTGGCCAGCGAAATTGTTGAAAGAAGCCGGAGCCGTCTGAAGCCTCACTTACACCCAGCGTCTCGGCGATACGAGAGATTCTTTGTTACTTGCCAGACATACAGCAAATGCAAAAAAAAAAAAAAAGGATAGAGGAGAAATGGAGTTTAAATAAATGAAATCTTTAAAGTATACGTGTTTACTAGTAAAAATGAAAAATTATTTTCGAGAAGGTAAAGGCATGCCTTTATGAGAGAGAGAGAGAGAGAGAAGATTAATTTATATTAATATGCACATATATAACAGCAACAAAATGTGATATAAGGGTGTGTGTGTGTGTGTGTATATATATATATATATATATATATATATATATATATATATATATATATATATATATATATATATATATATATATATATAGATAGATAGATAGATATATATATAGATATATATATATATATAGATAGATAGTAGATAAAGTATAAAATAACACAACTTAAGATAGAAAATGAATAAAAAAGCAAAACACTGCATTGACACTGAATCTGTGTGAAGTATGATTATTGTGGATAGAGACAGTCTCATTACAGCTCATAGAGGAAATTGACCTTGTCTGTAAAAAGAAGGTACTTCATCACTAGCTCTCAAATGATTTTATTATTATTATTTTATTTCATTTTAAAAAAATATTATTATTATTATATTTTGCCTCAGGGCCAAAAGAAAACTCACAGGATTTGTCTGGACAAGAGCCAAACCCAGATACGTTTTTGCGTTCGTTCACATCCCCTCGTATGCAAAGCAACTGCTGATAACATCCTTTCATCTTGTTTTTATTAATTTCATTTATTATTACTATTTATTCTTTTTTTTTTTTTCTTATTTCTTCCACATTTACCGAAATGATTGCATTTAATTTCCGGAGCTCCGGATTTTTTTCCTCCTCCTTTCCCTGCTGTATCTGTTTTACTTTAATTTTATTTTAAATTAATTAATTAATTATTTTTATAAAGTGACGGTGGAAATTAGCAGCTAGGACGGAACGTAGCGCTTCCGATGTGTTTGTTATGAATATATGCATATTTTAGCAAAAAAAAGTAATTGCACGGGAACAGCCGCGTGTGTCGAGTCACGTCACCGGAGGGCCGTTTCTATCTGAGAGTGAATTGGCGCGCGTTAGATTGTAACATCGGTAGTTTGATCACTTCTTCACCACCCCTGTATGTAATGGCCATCACAGTGTGAACACCAGGCTAATCTCAAACGGCCCTGGGCTCTTTCTTTCTCTCTCTCTCTCTCTCTCTCTCTGCTTCTGTTTGTTCAAACATTAGAGGATAATTACTTCTCAGGAATAATTGTTTTCTTAATCGTAGCTATCATAATTGTCTTCTGGACCTGGGCTGAGACTCTCAAATGGCCCGTTCTGTCTAAACAGGGGAGTCAGTCTGCTGATGAAGGACGTCGCAATGACAACGTGTGAGCGAATGTATGTGTGTACGTTTGAGGGTGACACGGCAGGGATGTTTTGAGTAATGTGTCCACAGCCCCCGGAAATGGAGTTTTGCTTTTCTGTCACATTGACATTGATTTATTCATGATAAACGCCTTCTTTTGCTCCAGTCCGCCGAAAGGTCCTCTGTTACACAGGAAATGAAGTGAATGAAAAAAGGTAAAGGAAAGAAAACAAAACAGTATAGAAAAAGGTGGAGCGTACATACGCACGTGTTTGAGGACGGGGGAGAAATTTGACAAAACATCCTGGGTTTGTGTTTAAATCATGCCAAGCCTCTTCTCTCTCGCTGTTTTTCTCGCCACGTCGGTCCGTCTTTACACATTATTGTGTGTTCCTTTAGGAAGCCAGGACACTGAACGTGTTTGTTTGTTTGTTTAGCACCATGAGAATAATAAAAAAAAAATAAAAAAAACAATACGAGGACACAAAACAGGAGAAAAATATGTGCAGCAGAGATTTGAAACCCAAATGAGCTTATTTGGATAGTCATCTTGTTAATGGCATGCATTTACTGCTCGTTTAAAGCGTCTATAGAAGAAAAAAATACAGAAAATGAGAATCGAGAGTATGAAACATTTCGTGTTGATCTTAATTTGACTAATTATTTCTAGAACATGACATAGCTTAATTACTAGTGCGACTGTTATAAAGTATTGAAACTAAACATGAGTGCTATTCAGACAAGATTAGTTTTCTAAACAGCATTTGGGATACAGTTATTAAGAGGACATTTATATTTAAATAGAATTGGGGTTCTTTTAATATTTTACTAAGGAAGCCTCATGAAAACTCATACTCATACTCATTGTAGTATAAAATAGACATATATGCTAATGTTTAAAGGCTTATATGTTTTGTTGTTGTTTTTTTATTGGGGGTGAGGGGAAGTCTACCATTATATTACAAATAAGTGTTTTATTACTATATCTCTATATTTCATAACTGTAATAACTGTCTGTCGGCATAATTTACTTATTTATTTAGTTTGCAATCAATTCCTAGAATAGAAAAGCTGAATTTTCTGCAACCATTACTGCAAGTCTTACTATAAGTGTCTCATGATCCTTCAGAAATCATTTTAATAAGCTAATTGGGTGCATATTTTTGTCAATGTTGAAACAGTGCTGCTTAAGTTTTTTTTTTTTTTTTTTTTTTTGCTGCACAGATGTGAAAACAGCGATCCATTGAAATCGAAAAATCTGAATTATTTGAATCGATTTTTTATTTATCAGATTTTTTGTCAGTTTTTTTTCTGCTTCAGTCGCCGTTCTGAACACTCTGTGACTGACTTCTGTTTTTCAGAAACTTTTGATTAACACCATCCAGTCTACGAAAAAAAAAGTTTAGTTATGGACTTTAATAAAGGTCAAAATAAATGAGCAGGAGTGTTTTAAAAATACGATATTCACCATTGCAGACATTTTCGTGCAGTCGAGAATAGATTTCTCCTCGACTTAGCCAAAAAACTAGATAATTAGTTTCATAACTTTGATCAAGGTTATGCGAGAACAGCGCATACATGTTTGACTGAGACAGGACTGAAATTACAAAGAACTTTTGTCAAACAATTTTCCCCAAGTCCCCAATAGGGCTATAAATGTTGCTCTCTTTAATGAAATCCTTGTTTCCTTTCAACAACACCAGCTACGCCGTAGTAGTCCACAATAGCGTCTCGGTTTCCTCACATTTATGCTCAGCAGGTTAAATATTTTCTCAGAAACAGCGCATTTTTCACAATCCCCTAAAACTCTAAGAGATGTATCACTGTTATGTATTATTTGCCATCTTGACAGCTTCACTGTTTGCAGATGTATTTAATAGACTAGTGCTTATGATGTAGATAATGCGGCCTGCCAGGGAACAGCACTCTGTGCTTTGTTAGAGCAGTCATGTGTCAATCATAATCCAGCTGAGGTGTGAACGCGTACTCTGTTTTGTCATTTCTCTCCTCAGTCTGTGTGGACTTTTTTTCATTACGCTGCCAGATATTTTCTCAGGAGAGACGACGCTCCTTCTACGGTCCGAGTTACGATATCCCGTCCGCCCTCAGGATGTTTACAGCCTGCACTTTCGCTGACTCTTAGGCCTCTGTCACCTCCGACTACCGTAGCCGTGGCGATTACGCCTGTCACTTAGTGACATTAGTGGGTCAGTTGTCAGATTGACTGCTCGGCGTTACAGTGAGTCCTGCACGCTTCTTGTAGAGCAGTGTCATTGGTCGATGATTGACGGATGCAGGGACTCACAAGAAGGGTGAAGATAGCGTCCTTTGAGCTGAAGGAGATCGTCTGAAATTTTTTGTAACATGATCACGTAAGTCAAAGCCAGATTGTCTGTGAGTTAGATGAGCGCACGTTTGTTTGTTTGCGTGTGCGTTTCAAAGTTAAAATGGAGTTCAACTTTCCTACATTATCCTGTTAGGAAAGGCACCTGAAAGCATTTTTGTAAGTTTGATGGATACCCGAGACCGTAATCCATTTCAGCGTGCGATGATAATGGATTTGCCCCGATGAGGTTAGATATTCGGCACCAGAACAGGAAACTGCATATCCCTTTCACTCCTGACAGAGAGAAATATTGGGGACAAGATAAAAAAAAAAACATAAAATGGAGAAAAACACATTTCGAATTTAGAGCCAAAACAAAAAGCACAGCGTGCATACAAAATCCATTATTTGTGTAGCGTCATGAATTACAAAAATCGTGCCGGTGTATAACGTCTGTGGTGTGTATTTATCGCTAAACTCTCTTAAAAGCCAAGTGTGTTCGGGATCTTGAGCGTGAAGCAGCACCCTGGAGGTATTGTTCCTTCTCATGGAGCGAAGGTCAGAGGTCGGCTAAGCCTTTGAAGCCGTCGCATCATCCCTTCGGAATATGTTCTGGCTTAATCCACCGCTTAAAGAGCAATTAAAAGTTTAGCTAGGATTTTAAGAAAAGAGCACAGAGAAATGTTTTGAGGTTCCCATCTGTCTGCGCTTTTTTTCCCCCCCTTCATCTTTTCAGTTGTCGTCAGGAATGTTAATGCGACTTCTGAAATGTTAATAGGAACAATGTAAAGGTGGAGTAAAGGAAGTTTATTTTATCTTGCAGGACCATCGACCTAAAAAAATTTCCTCCACTTTTACAAGCGTTCGTGCGGAATATAACCCATCCTTCCTCCAAATGGGGACAATAATAGTAATAATCTTACTTTTGGGAACAACATCACAGAGTTTTATAGAGTTTTAAGATACCACAATCATAAAACCAGGAATAAGATGTACCTGAGGAGGCTTAAAGATACCGAGGCAGCACTGCTCCTCAATTTTCAACTAGAACAAGAGCAAAAAAATGAATTTTTAAAAAGGCGCACTGCAACAGTGCTTTCGTTGCGGATATATAAAAGAAAAATCTGAGGATCAAGAGAAGTTCTGATGAACGGTAAGCTTTCTGCTCCACATATAAATGCTGCCTTCTTGATTAAGAATGTATGAACGCTGATAAACAAGGGCGGCTAATTTCACTACAGTGACTAACATCCTCAGTGTTTTGTTTGGCAAAGGCACGAACATCTGGAACACTTGGCATGTGGAAAGGCGAAGTTGGCCTGAGAGGAAATGGACTGGAACGGCAAGAAGTGATGCATCACTATGCTGTTGCCGAGAGTGTGAGGTGGAGTGGATGACAAGAAAAAATGGGTAGATGAATGAATGAATGATCAGGCCAGGTGAGATATCTATGCCTCAGTGCCTTCCAAAAGGATTACATTCAAAGATGTACTCTGAAGGTATTATCTGAAGAACTTCAGACGAAGCGGATAAGAAAGGAGAAAACTTGTGTGTTTTTTTTTTCAGTGTTTGAGGGCTTTGTATTTCTTTTTAAAAGAATACTCTTGAAGTGCTCATCAGTTAAGCTCGAGGCTCGTCCACGGAGAGGGCAACTGATGGGTTAAAAATGATTAAAGAGCCCCCCGGTATAAAGCTGTAGACATGTGGACTGCAATCAAAGGAGGGCCTCAAAAGTGGCCAAACTGTTTAATGTTTGCTGTGGCTCAGCTCGAGTGTGTTCAGGGGTCCTTCGGAGTAAGCCCGCTGGACTGAAACACAACAGTCCTGGGTAAGATATCAAAAGTACACTCTGCTGATGGAAGTGGTCGGGTGGTAAAATCCGCCCTGGAAGTTTTCAGCGCCTGCAGTGAGGTGTGTTGATGTATGCCTTGCCAGAGAGACCTCAGACCTGGCTAAACTCCAGTAGGTCTCAGGAGGTCTAGAGCCCATCTGGAGGTCCTCATAGGCAGGAAGGCTGAAGAGAAATGAAGCTTGACCAGCGCCAGTCATCCCTTAAGACAAAGCAGACACCTGAGCCTCCCCAAGCTCCAGGATAAACAAAACTCCCTGACCTCCTCACCAGCGGCTCTGTTAGTCCTTTAAACACGCAGACACATTCCTTTCTTAACGTGTTGCGCTCTTTTAGACTTGTGAGGTTTAGTGTGTGCGAGAATATACATGACTTTTTCATCTTATCAAGATTTGGAAAAATCCAGAAAATTCTGAATAGTATCCAGGTAGGAACCGTAGGGGTTTGTACATAGATGAATACTGATACATTAATAAGCCTTTTTTCCTATTCTATTTTTTATTAAGATTGAATTAAAACGCATTTAATTCGATATGTCAATTTACGTGCTTGCTATTTTTAATTCAGCAGATTTGTTTAATGTATTTCATTTTACATAATATGTATTAATACAATGCAATTGTTAGCTTAAGGATATATTCCTACCAGATCTGACCTGTAAAAATCAATACTGTTAATACTTAACTTACTGTCATATTAAACCTAATTAAACCACTTCGTATAGATGTTTTTGTTGTTGTTTCTTCACTTGCTTATTATTTTTAAATTAATATATTCATTTGATGCAGTACGAATACATTTACAGTATAAAAATCAAAAAGCTAATCGTAATGTCTAAATTAATTGATTGTGCTAAAAAGTAAATAAAGGAAATAAATACAAATACAATAAATATAAAAAAAAAAATCACCTTAATATAATAATTGCAGTGTATAATCGCAGTTTATAGTGTAATAATTGTTATATTATCAAATGATAATAAATAAAATGGTGTATATACTATCAAAAAATGATCAGTAAGAAGACTCTGTAGCTTAGTCATACATAATACATACATAATCCTTATCTTTTTGCTTAGAATCAACTATGTGAATATCGAAACATCAAAAAGCTTATCTTTCACTCTTGGCACACTCACAGGGCTTGCTTGTAGATTAGCCATTCAGCCTAAATATGAGAACAACCTGTAGCACATTGTAGAAATGCTTTGCAGGTTATTTTGACCTACAGTAGCATTACCCTTGGGCTGTTGTGTACAGTGGCAGCTTGATCAGATAGCAGTCTGAGGTTCAGCCTGAGGGTGCTTATGAAAATTTGAACAGAGGTTAATTACAGGATATAGCACCAGGCCATCACGTCTCGACACCGATGACTGATTAATCTTCTTGTTTACGGTACTAACCGCACCCAGCACATCTACCAAACTAACCACACGAGTTGCATTTTCTTCCTGTCTGCTGTATTATCTCATCCAGTGGTATTTCTTCCCTTCCTTCAGCTCATTTTCTCCTTTCCTCTCTTGTCTGCTTGATTGCAGAAAGACACAGGAGGCTTTAGAGTTTGTGTTTTTGGCTAAACCACTGCTCTTCATGGTTCATGGATATAGGTCATTCCACTACCCACATACACCCAAGATAAGCGAATACACACACACACACACACACACACACACACACACACACACACACACAAAATAAGATAGTAAAGAAGAAAAAAAAGGGGGTTTGAAGAGACAGAAAATTAGCTTGTTTACAGAATAGAGTTACTTTTGAAATGAATGCAAATCCGCTGTGTGTTCTTTTTTTTAGTGTAGTATTTCCACCTATGCTGATTAAACCCAGTTAAAATCACATGCGTTCTTGTTGCATTGTTTTTGAACAGCACTTCAGTTTCCATCTCTGCACATTCAATATTTAGAATGCATTGCCCCAAATATCCCTCTTTATATATCGTGTTATTAATGCACAAGCAATAGGCCGCACTGCTAGCGAGAAAAGAAAAAACATATTTGAATTTATATTTGTATATATTTGAATTCAAGGAAATTGCGACACATTTTGCTATTGAGCAACTTGTTATCAGAAACAGCCAGAACCTGACCTCCATTTTTTCAAAGAAGTTCACAAAGGCTATTTGTCCAGCAGAAATGAAAGCCACGTGCATCTCATCAGGGGGTCTTACAGCTTTTCAACCTACATAGGATGACTTAGAATGGCATAAAAGGATGAATGTACAAATATATGTGCGAGATTTAATTAAATCCGTCCTTCATAAAGCTGCTTCCTCGGTAGGGAAGCCCAGCCAATCAATGCTCAATCAATAAACCAATCTATCTATCCTTGCATGGCCAACCACTTTCCCATCCCATTCTTCATGCATGACATTCATCGACTCTTATATTTGAAAATCGCATTTGCACCAAGCATAATGCCGCACTCTACCAATTTATCTAAAGTTCAGTTCATTTGTGGGTAATTTAAGCCTCAACTCTTCAGTGTGGGACTTTGATTGCTGTCACACTTAGCTGCAGAGGCAGCCATTTCATTTCGGAGGTAGAGAGAGAGAATGGCGCTTTGATACATAAACATCATTTTGATCCGTTATTTCAGTGCAATAGCGAGACCCCCTGTGGGCTTCTATTTAATTATGCAACAAATGTTTGACTATCCAAAGTGAATTTTTTAGCCTATGAATATTTATTTCAATTCATTTGTTGAATGTTGATTGTAATTACATGGAAACGTGATTTATTGCCAAGATTTCTACATTAGCCAGAGAAATGAGGGAGATAAATAAATAAATGAATGCAGCATATGAACAAATGCCAAATGCATGCAAGTGGCTTCTTTACTGTTATTAGTATATTTTAGGTATCGGCTATTGTGGTGTTGACATAGTAAATATTCGTCAGTGCTTAGACTCATTTCTCATTTAGTTCAAGGCCATGTTACAGAAAAACGAATGACGCATTGGATATGCGCGTATGCATGTTTGTTTTACACGCATAGATGTTAAACAGCCATTTGTGGGTGGTGCGTGTGTGTGCGCGCTGCACGCGCTGGTGTGTGCACTTCTTTACATCGAAAGGCAGGCCCTACTAACCTGACAGAATACAAATGCCGAGATTATGGCGACGTGTCAAATTAAAGGGACAATTTGGAGTAATGATGAGTGTTAGGCCACTCAGTCTGAAAGGCAGCGAGTTGGAAAGAAAAAGAGGAGTGAATGATGGTGCTCCGTCTTGTTTAATATTCCTGAAAGAAAATGTGCAGTGACAGGAAGTGGGGCAGCGGGGAGAAGGCCAGAGGCAAACACTTAGAGATGCTGCTGCTTTGTTAGTGTCTATTTAATGCATCAGTCGAACTTTTCGCTGCAGTTGTTGTTGGTATTTATATTTATTTAGAGCCAGGGTCTGCAACCTTTTATAGACCAGCGTCCCCTTGTTGGATAGAAAGACTGCTGTTACATATTGTATGAAGCTTACACTGTCCTTTTTTTTTATTATTATTTGTTTTTTTTTTTGTATTCTTTTAATTAGAGAGCTTAGTTTAGCATCTTAACTTTAAGGGAGAAAAAACATTAAATATAATGCAGTTTTGATTAATTAATAATTTACAATATAGAGAAAAAAAATCTACATAAAACTATTTCCTAGAAATAGGAAACTATATTCTGACATCATAAACAATAACATGTTTTCTTTGAACTGTGTTGAATTATGTTTTAACACACACACACACATATACAGAGAGAGAGAGACTAAACACCACCACCGACGATCAGTGTAGGATAATTTGAGTAAGTAATAGGCTAGAGAGTGAGACACAGAAAGAATGATGGGAGGGTGGAGAGATCACTTCTCCTCCATTGTCTTCTCTTCTTTTTTCCCTTTGCTTTCACTTACTCAGACAGGAAGAGTCAATGGTTTAATTACAAGGCTCCAATGCTAGTTAAATTATCAAAATTTAATTTCCACCTTTCAGCTCTCTCTCCCTCTCTTTCGCTCTTTCTCGTGCTCTGATTTTCTCTCGCTCCTCCAGCCGCTCATTTAGCTCAGAGCCCATATGCACTCCTTATCTTAATGTATTTCATTGGGATATGAAGGACAAAAAGTCCTCTTCTTGCTTAACCCAGTCTTCCTCTACCGAAACGGTTAAATCAGGGCGAGAAATTCATTTTCCCATTTCAAAAAAAGTCCTAAAGGATATCAGTATACCACTGTAGCAAGACGTCTCGCTTTGATAACAGCAGAAAACAAGTATAAAAATAGTACTTGATTTCATGAATATCTGGTTCTCTTTAATGAAATGAACCATATCAAGTAGACTTCATGTCCTTCCTAGTTTAATTTGTCTCCCAGCTCCCTTTTTTTTTTTTTTTTTTTTTTGCTGGATCTCAGCACAGACCGAAAAAATTTGTCTCCCTTCCCGGCTCGCTGTCAGTCATCTCCTCCGATCTTGCTGTCTTTTGTGCCATTTCTCAATTGAGACAACCCGAGAGAAAGAGGAAATGAAAATCAAAGGTTCAGAGCGCAGAGCACAAATTCACACGAGCCTCCGTGTACCAGTTTATTACTCCTGTGTGCATCCTTTCACCTATTTGTTCTTTAGTTACTTTGAAAAATGTGTGTGCGGATCCATGCGCTTGTTTATTAGCCCGTAGCCATGTGTTCCATTCTATTTCCCATCGGGACCATACTTGCTCCTCTTGTCCTGTTTTTGCTATAAAGTAAACCACACAAGGAGACTTTGACGTCCTTCAGACCTCCGCCGCTATATTTAAACCGCAATGCCAAGTTTGGCATCTGTACTTACTCCTGTGGGCATTGAACTTACTATCCTACCATTTTTTGTTCATGTGAGAATCATTAAACAAGTGCTGTGAAGCTCATTAGTATTGTTTTGTTTTTTGCTTCTTTTTTTTTAGCTTGGCTTGGCGGGCGCTGCTTTCAAGCTACGTGTAGACATTAATCCAGTTACTGTTTGTGTCATTTTGTAGCATGTAGCGCAGTGCGCTAATCTAACTAGTGCTACAGCGAAGTACTTTCACTCAGAATTATCCCACCCACACCCCCCCCACAAAAAACTACCCATCAACCCCTCTTCTTCGACCTCTTCAGTCCAGTGACCCCCAGCAATCTCTTCTCTTGTAGCCGTTCCGCCGAGTGACCTTCTCGGTGGTGAGCCAGCCACAGGACCCGCACCAGGGCTCGCTGCAGAGCTGCTACGACAGTGGCCTGGAGGAGTCGGAGACGCCCAGCAGCAAGAGCTCGTCCGGCCCCAGACTAGGTGCCCTCCCTCTACCTGAAGACGCCTATGAGAGGACTACGCCCGATGGCAGTGTCGGTGAGGCAGAGCATATGGAAAATGGTAGGGGCAAACACAAAAAAAAAAAGATAAGTCAGAGTTAAGCTAAACAGCTAAATAAAAAGAGACATACTCATCAGTCAACAAGATAGGAAAATTCTCTCAAGAGGCCACACACTCACACACAGCTACGCTGACACTACAGATTTACAGATGCTGGGTTATTCGCAGATATGAATAGAAAAGTCTGAATAGGCGGGAATTGCTAGGTTTGTCTTACATGCTAAGTATGAATCTGTGATTGTAGTGTTTAGTGTGACTGGCTCAGCAGCTCATAAGTATCTGCATTAACACACACACACACACACACACACACACACACATATACATAGTTCGTTATTATTTATTTTGCTGTGTTTACCCAGTAAGAGCTAAAGGTCGGTTAACGTAGCATAGCCTTCTTGTTAGCTTGAAAACTCTTTTCTCGAAGCATCAGATGAGGTCAGGGCTGCTTCATTGGAGACATAACTCATCTTCGAAACATCAGTTCACAAGAGATTTGCTTGTGTACCAGATAAATAGATTAAAATGTAATTTTCTTGAGTTTTACTGTGCCGCTGTGAGGAACAGTTTGCGCGTGAGTAATTTTGGCCATTTTACAGTAATCGCTGTCAGTACGATATCCTGCCATGCCTATCACACTCTTTAAATTGTAGGGGGTTTAACAGGTGAAAGGGCTTGAACAGTAAAAGCGTGTATCTAGTTTCTTTGTGGCTGAGTTACCTATCCCTCGTAGTAGCTCTCTGTGGTCAACAGTTACCTCCATTGTTAATGACCAACCAACCGATGTTGGGTCTCTATCAATGGAGCTACTGTTGGGGAGGTATTCGGTAGCAGTTGTCAAACATTAAGGGCTGTCTTGTCCACATTTGATACTTTACCAACGACAGGTGCGTATTGTGTGAGCTCGGCATGCCATTTTCTGTGGAATGTCTATTCTGCTTGCTCATCGGAGTACATGTTAGAAGAGCAGGAACGAGTGTTTCTCTTAGAGTCAAGTTATCAGGTCCATAGCACTAAATTTTGTCTTGCGTATTGCGTTACCTCATTGAGATGGGTTGTGTGACACTAAAACCTCATGGTTTGTTGGAGGTTGAAGGTCGAACTGAGTCTAAAGTCTAAAATTCGATTTTTTAACTTTATTGCAAACATTGCAAGAGAACATTGGCCTAAATGTAGATTAAATAGGCTTCGTCGAAGGCAAGTTGTTTTAGCCCACTTGCTGCTTAGGATCTGAAGCCTTTGCATTTAGACACTTCTGTACCAAATTAGCCTCAATTAAAGTCTGGCTCTAATTCAGACTAAGCTAAAAATAATTGGTCACTAGGAGATCGATGCAAGGCTGATTAGATCAAAACTGTGAATTTGGCCATCAGTCAGTTCTAAGCAGGAGAGGAAATAAAGGTAACATACGCTGATGGGTATTGAAAAGCTGTTTATAGTCTAATTTGTGACGTGCGTGGTTTATATATTTTATATTATCAAAAGACTTCGCCATTGCATTGTCAATATTTCCAAGGTTAGGAAAGTTAATGATGAATCCGATTGTGCTATCATTGCATTTTTTTCAGTTTCAAACGGTACAGTTCCAGGAAGTTACGGACATTTGGATGGATCAATGCACAGGCACACACATTCTCTATGATGTTTTTTTATTAGTAATCATTTAATGATCAGCTTTTGTCTTTCTGACTCTCTTCTCTCCCATGTTCATTTTTTCTTGCCTCCTCACGTCTCTGCCTTTTCCCTCTCTTCCTGTTCCATTCTATCTTTCTTGTAAGATCTTTCAAGGGCAGATACAAACAAACAGATGAATCACTTTCTGATAAATAAAAGAGATGCCTCACCCCGCTGCTCCCAATCTTTAGGAGAATCAGTGTGTGTGTGTAAGTGTGTGAGAGGGGTTTAGAGAGGGAGAGATATGGGGAAAATAGAAAAGTCAGGAGACTATGTTCAGCTTAGAACTGAGCAGAAGCCAACATTAGTACAATAGCTTATGCATTCAATGCAGTTAGAAGTTGACGCTGAAATTTTTCAAAGCTGATGTGCTCTGCTGGGCTCATGCATTATCAAACATCACACACAGAGACTCATACACACTCAAATACACAGCCGGTCACACTTGCGACCCAGTAAAGTTGCTGTCAATGTCTCTTTCATGACAGAGATGTCCTGAGCGTGTGTGTGTGTGTGTTTGGCTCTATAATTGGCTTAGGCATGCTGTGGGTTAGTTCCGCTTTGAGAGAGTCTTTTGGGTTGGTGTTAGGTTCATTTAATGCTTTTAATGCTCTCTCAGGGGACTTAGACAACATCCATACTCACTTTTAAGTGTGCGATCATAGCTCTTGAGTGTAATTTGGAGATATTTACCTTTCAATGCCTTAACATTAAAATACAGATGCGTTTTATACACAAGGTGGCCTTTTGATTTTAGAAGTTACTCATTAATGTGGTTTACAGATCTAATAAAATGGATACTTTTTACTTTGTTATTTTTAGATTTAAAATAGTTTGCAATAGTACCCCTAGTTTACATGGGGTCAAAAATTTTCTTTTTCTTGTGTATTCAGATTTTTTTTATATATATAAACTTGTAAATGCATATAGGTGATTATATAAATGATCAGGTTCATATTTAATAAGCATGTTATCCGTTGACAGATGCGGTAATTCATTCGATAGAAACATCCTAATTAAACTAATTAAATAATTAACTTTAAAGTTCATATTGTATGTCAAATCATTTGGTTTTATAAAGAATATGCATCTTCTATAAGTGCATGTTATATGCCCATATGTATTTCAGTGAGATTAGATAAAATACGCCTTTTTTATAAATAAATGTGAATTGTTTTCAAAACCAAAACAAGTGTTATTTGTCAGCCGAAAATTTCAGTATTTGTTCAATATATGTGTTTTCCAAGAAGACAGCTTTATTATTTATTTTTTACTAGCTTAGTTGCAACACTGCAAGCTGTGCTTAATCATGTTTTTTTTTTCTTTTTTTTTTTTTTTTTTTTTTTCAGAAAATGAAACAAGGTCGTCTTGCTCCGTCTTTAGCACAACAAGACACCATAGAATGTTGCAGGTTTTTCCATGTTGAATGGGTAACATTCTCAGTGTCCTTCTTATGGAAAGCACTTAATTAAGTCGGTTAAATGGCAGTCATTGCCCCTCACAGTGCTGCTTCCCTAATGCTGTATTACAGCTCTGATAACCTGGAGTCAATTAAAATATGGACGGGAGATCATACAGACACATACACACACACACACACACACACGCCCAGACACCCCTGTAGTTAACAGATGGGCAAAATGCCATCACTTGAAAGAAAGAATCAGTGAAGGTCTGTAATTGTGGTCATTATGCTTGTGAAGGATGTGTGTGATTGGGATCCTGGTGAGGTTTTTTGTTGTGAGTGTGTTTGTTTGTTTTGGGATTAAGGTCATGGCAGGAACTGGGCGTCCCCCTAATGAAGAAACCCTGCTGGGAAGATGGGTTTTCCAAAACAGACGCTCTCTCTCTCTCTTTTACCCTCTCTCCCACTCTTTTTTCAATTTCTCTTTCTCTTGCACGAACAAATGGCAATTGCAGCACACGCTGCACAAACATATAACATATCGACAGTAAATAACGATTAGATATTTCCTCCTTTAATGCGCACATGAATGTACCTGTGAAAGACAGTGTGGGCGAGCGAGTGGGAGAGAGACTGATTGACTCTCTGGAAAAATCCCGCTCTTCGACTTGCTCGTTGTCAATCGATGATCATCCAGTCAATACATTTGCTCTACTCCTCGTTCTTATCTCTTCCTTCTCTTTCTTCACTCTCCTGCGCTGAACCATGGGACTTGCATCCATCTTCTCTCCCCAAGGGTTTTTCTGCTTTCCGACATCATCACTTAGATGTTATTATCCTGTAACTTTGTAGTTTCATTACGATAGACAGACAAACAGATAGAAAGACAATGCTTTATTTTCCTTAGAGACACTGGAGCATTTGCCAGTGATAAAGATAGGCTTTCTCTAGAGGAACACTGTGCAAAAATCTCTGACCACCATTTGAACCCTGGAGACGTCTGTCTCTAGAGTCTGCTTGTTAGGCTTTAAGTGTTTCTGTAATCTTATAATGACTGCGGACAGATACTGGGTGTATAATATGTCTCAAAGCAAGAATTGAGATCTGGCTGAATATAACCTCATATAATCAACAGCTGCTCTCGGATCAGTAAAAGCACAATGGTAGTGCAATTGGAGATGATGGGAACTGAAATGATCACTTCAGATCCGTTTATGAATCAATACAAATGACAGGTTTTTGTTGTGCTTCAGGGTTCACTTTTCAGCTTTCCACAACGATAGGTGTAGATAGGAAAGATTGTATTGGATTGCCTTGATATTTGCCGTGTTATTTTGCTTTGATTTTAGTCATTTACACAAAAATTAAGACACACAAAAAATGGTAAAGAAACTGTTTTTTTTTTTTATTATTATTGAGAAATTACTAGAATTGTCATTAAATAGTAGTATCTGCTTGTGCATGTGTGTAGTGTATGGTCCCATTGAGAACCTTTGCGATCCGTAGAACCTTTCCATTGTCCAGAAGGTTTATTATAGGTTTATGTAAAAACAGTCACAGATCGAAAATGGCTCTTTGGATTTTTTTACTTGTTGAGGAAAAGAAAAATGAGGAAAAAGCAACAAACTCACTTGTAGTGCTAAAAAAATAATATTTGTTAACTGTACATTTTACTTGTACCTCTCAAGTTTGTCTTAGCTACTTGGCCATTAGCAAACAAACAGATAAATAAATAAATTAACACTGCGTGTACACTCACTTCATTAGAGAAGCCGGATACAGAGGGCCAGATGGCAATGCCAGTCGCTTTTAATTAAAGCTATTCATATTTCAAGAGCTCGGTACAGCCTCAATCCAATAAACCTCATTTTTTATTTTACCAGAACTCAAGCGGGGCCGATAATTGTAGAGAGAGAGAGAGATCAGTAAAGCAATGACAAGCATCACAGGCCACCTTTACTGGTATTTGCATTCATTAGAAAGTTCGTGTGTAACCTTTTCTAGTTTTTGTTTGGGCTTTGTGCCTTCAGTCAGTTTGGGACAATGGGAGCAAGTTTCTGCGGTTGGTGTGTTGTACGAGCGTCACTTCGGCAGACCTGAGACTCAAGGTCATTTGTTATAGTCACACTGCGCTAAAGAGTTAATAGAGCTCCTCTTTATCAGAAAATTGGAATCAGGTTCAGGATTATGGGCAGGTTGCTACACTTGTAAGGTTGAGAGTGTGCATGTGACGTGTTTGTGGTTGATCGTATTTGCTAAAATATACACTTGCATTCTCGTGTGTATTCTGTCTTACTGAAAAACAGTCACAGATCATTAAACAGGATTATTAAGCACAAAGCACAAATACTCGTTCGTGCTCCAACCATTATTTAAACATTCCTGACTTGCATTCCTTTCACAAACAGGAAAAGTGCAATTGGTTTTTGTACAGTTGTACTATAGATACCAGTTTCTGTGGTTGAGAAGATAAAACAGGTATTTCTGGTCAGTTAGTGGTTTGCATTGTGTAACCATGTCATATTTTACTTCACTCAGCAATTCATCTTCCAGTTGCTTTTAGATGAGACTGTCAGGACGTTTAGTGCTAGGAGGTGAAAACGTGCGGATTTTCTTAATCAGTGTGAAACAAAAACAAGCTTACCCCTCTAGCGTGTGCGAACTTCGGGCTTTGGGAGTTCAGTGAAGTGGCAAGTATTGTTCAGGCAGAGTGCCATACTAGACCTGTATAAACCAAGCAGTATTTCACTTGTATTTCCTGCCAAGTGTTTGTGCGTCACCTGGCTTTTGTGAACAGGTGGAGCCTTCTTAAACATAAAAGCACTAAACATTTTAGAAGCTCTGCAATTATGCAGGTATTCCCGATGTCTACAACTGAACTGCCCTCTAAGGTAAAAAAAAAAAATAAAAAAATCAATCTGGCTCACTTTGGCCTCTGAATTATAGCTGCTTTGTTCCAACAGCCAAATCATCCACAGTGTTTCACTTTCAGGAATGTGTCTCTCATTATCTCAAATAATCCTAATTTATAAGTTCAAAGAGGGAGAGGGAGGTTAACAACAGTTAAGAGGGTGTTCAACCAAGTTATGATAAATGTTCAGGCGTGCAATGTTTTTGTCAACAGTGTCCTGGTTCGAATAGTACAAAAATTACGATTTTGCTCTTTGGATTAATCCAGCCAGTTAGCTTCATGTTTCAGTAAAGATGTTTTTCAGTGAAAGAGGACTTACTGGTTATCATGTTATGTGTTATTTTTGCATGTTTTTCCGGGACGTTTGATTGACAGCACTAACCTTTGGCATTCGCAGCAGTTAGTTTCTTACCTTTTGATGTCCTGTTGTCGCAGCCAATCATTCCAGGAATTCCCAAAGTCCTCTGACTAGAAATAACCCATGGGAATAATGAGTCAGACATTTGCTGAGCTTGTTGAAAGACTCCCAAGCTCCAAGGCTTGACAAGCCTTGGAATACATATTCAGTATTCCAAGACTTGTTAAAAGGAATCGCACAATAGCCTCGCAACACAGAAGATTTAGCGTTTTATCTGTGCTGCAGCCAAAGTATAGAGAATTCTGTAACCCCGTTATAATATTATGCAACTCTTTCATGTCAGAAAATACTTTTAACCTATACAGAGCTGCATGGAGAACAGCTTGAATGTGAGTTTGAATTAAAATGCGTAGGGGAAAAACACGAGGGCAACTTTTCGCTCAGTCTCTCTGGTCAAATGCGTCTTATTTACAGCTATTTTTTTAAGTTCTTGGAACATTAGGATAATTGTCGAAGGCTGTTTCTTTGAGTGCTCTTATTAAAATCCAAGGCAAGCATTAGCGGAGATGGCCGCAAGACCTTTCAAATAAATGAGACGCTCACCATCACTTTGTGGCAAGACTTTGAAGTACCTGCAATCACATCAGGTATCGGATCGGCTTAATTACCGAGCTGGAAATTAAACATGATAAAGCGAGAATGGAAGGAAAGAGAGAGAGACATCGGATGAGGCCGAAAAGTCATCGAATCTGTATCTTAACACACTGAATATCATTAACAATCTCGCCGCCTGCCAGCCGCATCACACGACCGCTGTTTGCACCAATCAGACAAAACCAGCCGTCTATGTTTAGCTAAATATGATTGATCGCTTTGCGCTGAATAACAGATTAAG
This sequence comes from Puntigrus tetrazona, assembly GCF_018831695.1. Lineage (NCBI taxonomy): Eukaryota > Metazoa > Chordata > Actinopteri > Cypriniformes > Cyprinidae > Puntigrus > Puntigrus tetrazona. The sequence continues at coordinate 29,308,094 of NC_056705.1, read as the reverse complement.
AGCAGCCGTGAAGGTACTTTCACTATCTGCTAAGGTAGCCCTGCTAATATTTCTTTCTCTCACTGCAAAATGTGATCCATTCTGAAAGATTTTCCAGCGGTCCCTTTGGCATTGGCCTAGTATAAATCTGCCCCTGTTTTGAGATGTATGAGTAGACTACCACACTGCAGCGAGAGGAGGAAGATGCATCCCTGCAGCACCAGAAGCAAAGCCACCGAGGCCTTTGGCATTCTTTTTCTTCTCTTCCTCCTTCCATTCACTCATCCTCCTTTGTCTTATTAAACAAGAAACAGGCTGGTGTTCCGCTCACTGAGAGAATGAATGTAGGTGAGGCAGAATGAGTGTGACAGAAGGAGACGTTTCTGCACGTGTCAATTGGTGGCATTTGGGAGGTTCACCTCAAAGCTCTCGCTGCGCTTCTGTCCCGCACCTCTCAGCGTGAACCGTGACCTTTCGCAAACAGAAAAGCGTTCGTCTCTCAAACTATCACTTTTAACAGAATTAATCCCTTTCTTTCTAAAAATAAACATTGGGGAATCGTGCAACAAACAGACAAAAAGAACGAATTCTGTCATAACTGCTCCAGTCATGCATTATGGCAGCATTTTCTTTTCATCAGCATCTGAATGTTTTCCAAGCAAGTGCCTTGATGTCTAGAAATTGCATGTCAATTGAAAAACAGTGCAAGGTCAGGGAAAGAAAGGAATCGTGGTGGCAGCTAGACAAATAAAATAAACACCTGACAGTTCAGGGAATTATTTTTGGCATTGCTTTTCATTGGGTGCCTGTTGTGAGGTGAATATGCATTGGCACATAATTATTGAAATGTCATGTAAAATATGCCTGGGGCCTGACAAATCTCATTCAAGTCTCTCCAACAACTGTATGTTCCCCACTGCGTTTTGAAGGTTTAGTCTTTTTCGGGTTGCAAGTAGACGCACGGCCACTAGAAATGCACAAAATGCAGACACGTGTTCAACCCAAACCTTACAGACAGCCAGGTGATGGCAGTCAAAACAATAGATAAAACTTTTTCTACTCATGCACATTTAACCTCCCACATACCACAACACACAAAGGGGCCGATTCAGCAAACAAAGGAACAAAAATGTTCGGAGGTACAAAGAGTGCAGACTTTGAAAGAGGGATGAGTGAGCCCTAAAGGGAGCAAAGATTGTTTTTCATTATGTAAAGAGAAGCCGGCATAAAATGCTCCAAGACGCAGACAATTACCTCAAGATCACATGACTCTGACAGAAAAGACAGAAGAAATGGATTTATAACCCTTGCCGGAAAAAAGGATTAGCGAATCGAACAAAAAACAAGAGAGACACACCTGGTTTGAGGGGACTAGAATGCGAACAAAAGGTGTGTGTGTGTCGTTCAGGGCTTTTGTGTGGTTACTCTAAGGAAATAATGACTAGCCATGGGCGATACGAGGCAGGGCCGTGGAGGGAGTTTACCAGTGCCCGTGGCTCTCTGAGTTTAGCCATGGACTTCTTTATATTCTACCCATCAATCTAGCCTCCCGTTCTCGAAGGACTTCTATCAGATTGCTTTCCTTCTCTTCCTTCACTGCTTCTTGTATCCCATTGTTTTTCTGTCCCATGTTTCTGTCAGTCTTTCCTTAGCTCTTGCTGTTCGACTTAAAAATTAAACATGAATGTCTGATCCCCTATTTCTTTCTTTCTTTCTGTATTAAGTCTTTACTTGTATTTGTTTTATAATGGAAAACACGTTTGCTGCTGTTGAAGTGAAATATGGACAAAGTTAGGGACTGGTTTGGTTAGGTTTGAGGGTGGATTATGATTTAATGCAATTACAGAAATTAATTACCTATGTAATTGCATGACATTTTAATACAAGTACAAAGTGAAAACTTGTATTACACGATAACTACATTGTAACAAATTATTGGTTTAAATGTTAATACATTGTAGTTAAAATGTCAATTTCTTTTTTTCTTTTCTTTTCTTTCTTTCTTTCTTTCTTTCTTTCTTTTTGCGTTTGATCTTGATGCATAGGCTTCTCTTAGATGCAACATTTGCTGTAGTGCAGGGGGCTGCTGGTGGATGGATTGACATAATGATAAAAACCACCCACACTGATTTAGTGCCACAGTGCTTGGATGATCTGACAAAACCGGAGAGAGGTTTTAATCCGTAAGATGGGCTCCTCAAATCCACTCACAATACCCACAAACAATACACCCACCCCTGAGGATGCACACACACAAACACAAGCAGAAACCAAGCGACAAATTGGAATTGAATTCTGCATAAGGCCAAGGCTCAGCAAGTAGGCCATGGCAAGAAATATTTGTGTCCGATTTATCCGCTGAAAAACTAGAATGAAAACGACTCCCCCTCCCCACAAAAGCCCCCATTCGCTGCTTACAGCCTAGGCCTAATCTTCAGGGTTTTTTGATGGTCAGAGAGAAAAGAAGGATGATAAACAGAAATAAGCGCTAAAGTCGGGCTCCCTCTATTGTTTTGTTTAAGCTTTGTTCTATTTCTCTCTATTTTCTTTTTTGCGTGTTTGTTGTCATGGAGGTGGCTTAATATGCAGCGGCTACTATTATGAAGGAAGCTCCGTTCTTTAGAGGCCTCGCATACGAGTGAGGATATTTTGCTAACAGGTGCAATGCTAGCAGCCTCATTTGTCTTGAACACACCGAGGTGATTTATTTGATAGTGCAGGTTCCCTTCGGAGGAAACCGCTAGCTCTGCTGTTACTGAACAATATGGCTGACAGTGCTGCCTGTATATATAATATTAGGTTAGTCTGCTTTGCAAGGCATCCTTTTAGTGTAGAGAGTAATGTGTTACTCCAATCGTGTTATTTTTCTTTGTAACAAATGTTAGGGACTATTTTTAAAAATTACATTAAATTTAAAAAAGGTAAAGATGTTACAAAGGAAAATGTGGAATAAGATGGTTCCGCATTCGTTCCTTCACGGAATTCAAGTTTCTCAAGTGAACTCGTGCATTATATTTGTTTATGGTAACTCATTATTTATCTATTTATTTAGATGGCAGGCAAAAATTATTTTATGTGAACCCAAATATCTATTTAAACATGTTGGAACAATTTGTCATGAATATTTAAATGAAGTACGTTCCTCTAAATGTAGGAAGTACTATTAAATTATACATTATAACAAATACAATTACAAAATAAAAATAGTTGTGCTACATCCTATATTCTTAATAATTAATTTTGTCCGGGCTAGTTTATGTGCACTGTTTATTTATTTATTTTTTTGAAAAAGATTTTTTTTCCGTGGCCCTATCAGACATCCCAAAATTTGAAGTAATGCTGGTTTACCTCATGTTTTCATTGACTATATAAGCCATACGGCTTAAGTTAAGTATGATTAATACAAACCTGAAAATGCATTCATCAGAAAGAATAATATTAAACACTTAGTGATTGACACTTTGATTTGGCGAGTGTATTTGCTCAGATCGTGCTGAAATTGACAAAGCTGGAGAGAATAAAGAAATGAGAGACACAAATCAAATTTAAGGATGGCGAAGCTGCTTGCCATTTATCTGAGATCGATAAAGAGGTGTTTTTAAAGGTTTCAGTCATGTCACAAGAAAAGTACATTACATGACTAAACCCAGCCTTGACTTGACGAGTATTTGACTGTCCTAATGGTTTTCAAATGCTCACGGCCATCACCATTACTTGGCAAATTGCCTTTTTTCAACAAAGACTAGACTTGGGTAAATATTTTCCTCTAATTACGAGCAGGCGTCAGACTAGCAGGAACAGGCTAAAAGCCTTCCACTGGAGACATTAATCAATGCTAAAACAACATAGACACCACTTTCACTCGTCTGTCTGAATGACAGGCCTCACACCGCGGCTGAACTTCAGCTGAGTTCACGCGACGTCGTGCTAGTGCAGCCTGGTGAACTATATGAATCTAATTCAGAGAGTGAATGAAATAATTGATGGCGCAGAGAGTTTTGCTCTGGGGGTGAGGCTGAAGAGAAACGGGCCGCTCTTTAGAGGAGTTGAAGAAAGGCCGAGTGAAATGAGTGATGTGAGAATCTATAACCCCGTGTTTTGCAAGGTAGGCTTGCCAGCGAAGCATTCGTCAGTTTAATTCCTACAAACACTGCGGCGCCTAGCTTCACTTTCCAAATCAGCATTAAATCTGCTTTTCATTATAATAGATACAAGTTAAAAAGGTACGATTTTAATACCCGCCCATTTTTTTTTTACATTAATCAAATCGGTCAACAGATTATCAGACAAAACCAGATGGTTTAAGACTTGGAAATGACAATGTTCTGATGGTCTACATTTGCGCTTTTTCGTCTTCTTTTGTCTCCCAATCCTTCCCCCTGTTAATTTCATTTTGTTTTATGTGCATGCGTTAAGCTTGGATTACTTTTGCTTATCCAACACTAGCTGTTAAATCTTCCTTCTTGTCTCTATGTAATTTTTGGCCCCGTATATAATCTGCACATATAAATTAATCCCACCCCTCTGTCTGGCGAAGAAAATGCCGATGAAGGCACTGCAGCGTTGGAAATATAATGCTGTGCAAAAATAAAGTGTTTTAAAGCTGACTGGCTCTGGGTGTGTTTGAGAAACTGTAATAGCAGATGTTCTTTATGTTGGATTTACACTGATGCATGTGACAGTTTACAAAAGTCTCTTTCTGAGTTTGCAGCGGGGCCCAGAGGAGAGGCACTTTATCTGTACAAGGTGATTAGGAGAGAAAGAGGTTTACTGTTTATGAGCTCGCAAATCTCCTCTCGACTCAGGTTAGTCTTTGGTCTCTGTCTGTTTGCGGGGTGGAATTACTAAGGAACATCTTGCCTAAACCCACAGCCACGAGCCTTGAGCACCTCCGCATTTATTACTGGCTATGATGGTGAACTGTCAGGAGCAAAGAGACTCTGCAAGATGGCTGCCAGTGGAGAGAACGCTGTATTCCAGAGCTCCTGCCAAATGCGAATTTACCTCCAGCATCCATCAGAAAGTCTGCATTCAGAAATTGGAATTCAATTTTTGTGCAAACCTAGTGACACACAGAATGGTTTCGGGATTTAAAAAAGACAGTAAGAATAGGACATGAACGCTTAATCATTTTGACAATGTCAAATATTTTATTTCTTGAAACACTGACCATGCGAATTCATCTAGTGATCTTGATGGATCTTTAGGTTTTGCACAAACTGTATAAATACATGTTATATTCTCTCTCTCTCTCTCTCTCTCGCTCTCTCTCTCTCTCTCTCTCTCTCTCTCTCTATATATATATATATATATATATATATATATATATATATATATATATATATATATATATATATATGCTATGGACAGTAGTCAAAAAGGTTGAGTAACAATCTAGAAAGACATGCCAAATATTAAGTCATTATTCAGCAATTCAATTCAACTTTTCACTAATAATATCAATTTTATCACAAAAAAAACAAGTGTCAAATTAAACCAATTTCACTTTTTGGATTTTTGGACGCTGTATCCACAAAAATGTGCAATTATCGTCACGCAAATTGACACGGCTCGAGACAAAAGCCTCTGACACATATCCAGAGTTTTTGTCTCATCTTGGTTCTTAGATGGATAATTATTGTACCCTTTCTCCTATCTCACCCGGTAGCTCAGGTGGTGCCGTCCCTTTTGTAATCATCTGTTTATGCCGCATTCTTTAATATCGTTCCTCCAGTAATCAGTCTGCCCACCAGTCCTGTAGAACCGCTATTTCTCCTGCCTGCCATTATTTAATTGCAAATCGTCAGGAGTCGGTAGTTTGGGGATATGGATGTGTCAAAAGCTTTGGAAACGGGAGTTTTTTCGACATCCAATTAACGAATGCTCATTTATCACGCGAGGCATCACAAGGGCCTGCCTCCACGCATGTTAATAATAGTATCATAAGCAAGTTCAAAACTCCCATGCTGTCTATGCCGGGGCCCCAGCAGGTCACTTTGCAACGTTCATTAGAGAGGAAAAGGGTGGACGCTGAGAGAGAGAGAGAGAAAGAGAGAGAGAGAGAGAGATGAGAATAGATGCTGCGTCTGATTTAGAAACGAGAGAGGATGTGGTTCTTTGTGTCCTGTGTGGTTGTATGTGGTTACTCGCCGTTATCAACGAAGGACACTGGAATATGTGTGTGTGTTTGTGTGCGTGTGTGTGTGAGAGAGAGACACTGTCTCTGGTTTCAGAGCCATATTTATGAATGACAGCTTGTCTCTCTCTCTTTCTCATCTTTACACGGTCGAGTTAAAGGGATAGTTCAAACAAAGATGGAAATCTATTATCATCTGCTGACCTTCGGGTTGCAGTCTTTGCTCCAAATAAATAATAAAAATGCTTTGTAAAACTTATGCTATGTTCCAAGTTTTCTGAAACCATACAGAAGTTTTATGTAGCGAACAGAAGCCTTTATTCATCAAAATACTTGAAATGTTATGCTGTAAGTCAGACTTTTTCCAGCTGATAAATTGATCTGGTTCACAAAACTTTTATGAACGATTTATTCACAAAAAAAAAAAAAAAAAAAAAAAAAAATCTTTAAAACTAAATGTAATTTTCACAGAAGGAGGAAAGTTCTACATGTTTGGAATGATGATTAGTAGCCAGACTATCCTTTTTCAGCTATCTATATGAAAATGTGTGTTAATACACTTTTTTCATGATGCGTACAACAAGTATTATTTATGTAATATATTCTAGTAATATGCATGCCAATAAGCAATTATTAAAGAGACCCTAAAATAAAGTGTTATCGAATCCTCTTATGATCTCCAAAATTTTAAATTGATAAAAATGCAGTAAAAATAGTAATATTGTGAAATAATCCAACATTTTAAAAACATTAATTTATTTTACATTTCATTATTTTAATTAAATTAGAATTATTTTAATTAAATTAGAATGAAATGTAATTCAAATTAGTTATTTTATTTAATGTATTTATTATATTTTACAATGTAATGTATTTAAATTTTAAATTTTTATGTATTTTAAAATTGAATTTGATACCCATTAGTCTCGAGTGCGATACAATGTTTCAGAGTCATATCTGCAATAATGTATATGTTATTAATGTTACACGATGAAAACAGTTGTAATGTTTATTGATTTGATTTATTTATTTTTATTTATTGATTTATTTATTTTATAATAACTAATGATTGAATAAAGTTCAGTATTTATATAAAGTATAAAGCATAATTTTCTGCATCACTGTAAAATGGCCACTTTTGAGACTTTTCATACATTTTCTGATGTATAAAAGTATTCAATTTCTGTGAATTGGTGTATGCCGCTTATACTGGCATTGGTGAATAAATACAGACTAGACACATTGTCACTGGTCTTGTCAGTCTGACTGCATTTCACAGACGTGAGCACCCTTTTGCACTTCAGTTCCTGGTCTGATCATGTCCTTTTGACCATTGCCTTTTGCCTACAACAAGGCGCTTAACCCCTGTCGGCTCCAGAACATCCACCCCTGTTCATCCCCCTTTTGTCTGTGTCGGATTACGTTAGGAATACACAAAGTGAAGGAATCCTGGACAAACTGAATGCAATTAGCAAAACAAAAGACTTAAATTCCACAATCCACAGTCTTAACTGTTCGGATGTGGGCGCATGTCTGTCTAAACAGAGCAGCCATGTTTTGTTGAGCTCGTAGGCACAGTAAACACAATGATAAGGGTGGCTTGGGAGTGTATCAGGGGAAATATACCGTGCCGTTTGTTGCTGTTGCCATCCTTGGCATCAGGTTGGAAAATATTTTACCCGTCCCTTGTTTTCCTTCTTTCTAGTCTTTCTCATTCTCTCTCATATCTATCCTCCTCTTTCTGTCTGTCCTCAAGGTCCCAGGCAGTCAGAAATAATTCATTTTCAGCTACATAACAAGAAATGGTGAAAACAAAGAAATAAAGGCAGCCTGGTTAACTAATTTCGGATAAGCGATAGTCTAGATTCGTTGCACACGCACTAGTGATCGAAGCTCATTTAACCGTCGAGCACGGACCGCAGAAATCCAGATCCGAATGCAGAACGTCGATATTAGTTTTAAAGATCGTCAATGATACTTCAGTCCAAACCATTTCAGTCTCGACTTTTTCTACATTTCGACAGACACGCACACACATTCCCTCCAGGGGCGAAGGTGTGTTATTGGATCAGAGGCCGTTCCTGTAAATGGAGATCTGTGTGTTTACATCAGTAAGTGGATTATGGCCGACCGGTTTTCCTCACATCAGTCCCTTAACTTATGCAGCATGAGGAGTTTTCACACACATGATCACTCACACAAAGGGAAGAGTGAAGGGAAAAGGCATATAAATATACACAGTGAGGAGAGATGATGGGCTCGGTAATCAGGTTAGTGTTGATCTGAACGCTTGATTCTCCTCAAATCACTTGACATCTCAGAACTCAGAGGCTCATGGATGAGGAAATTGATTTATTTTATATATTATTGGCCGTCTGATGTTGATCTTAAGAGCCTTTTTTTTACCCTCATTCGATTTTAACCATGTAACACAAACTGCCTTTCTGTCTCGCTGCCTACATAGGTTTCTCACTGATTTAGCAAAAACATGTACATAAGTATTGGTCCCGCTTTAAATTAAGTGGCTTTACTTAATATGTACTTTTATCAACATTAAGTACAATGCACTTATTGTGTTCAAATATTTCACTGAGCATTTTTCGGAGAATTTTAGTGCCTAAATGTAATTGAATTTCTTTCGGTTTTTGACCTAGGATTTTACACCTGCGCGTAGTCCCACCCCAGATAGCTACGGTCTGTTTTGAGATCCGCTCCAATCATTATAAACGAACTCTATGGATCAACATGTCAAATACTGAACTGGTTTGAGTGTAGTAGTGAGTAGTTCTGCCGTCTATAGGATTATTGCTGTGCATTGAGACTCTTGTTATCCTAATGTAATATATTCCACATCACATTAGAATGAATGATCTTGTGCTAATGAAATGCAGTAATTAATTGATCGCATTAGAAAAGAGCTGAGAGGGGTAAGATAGAGAGAAAAACAGAAAGAGAGGCTTTAATATGAGGGTTTAAAATGGCTTCCGCAGAACTGAGACGGAATACGAGGTCTGTGCTTTTTTTATTGGGGTGATTACACAAGCTGACAGTCCATTCTGTTGGCTAGCCATCGGTGTTGTACTCGGAGAGCGGGGAAATAATCCTTCTCGACAGCCAGTCCTGCCGTGATATGAGAATACTTCTGGAGGATTCTCTGGTAATTACGGCCACTGTGTGAGGCAGACGCTCTGTGTGAATCGGGATTTATGACACGTCTCTAAACATCACTAAGCACAAGAAGATGATGTTTACGTCTATCTGTGCATTTGCATGAGTTCGCGAGCGGATTTGGCTCGCTAAAAGTCATCGTTTATGTAAAGATGTATTGCTTCTTTGGATGCGCCCTAGTATTTATTTCAGTCCGAAATGTAACATCCAACCAAATTCACTGCATTGTGGGACTGTTATTATGTATAGTAAAATTAATCACGAACGAAACATTTGAATACAAAGCGATTATATGTCACTGTATATATAATATTTTGGGACACACACATACACAAAAAAAATTCAAAATGCATTTAGCATGGACTAAATAAGTTCGTTAAAATGTTCTGACGGGGGAAAACAAATCAATAAACAAACAAAAATCGCAGTTACGCAACTGTTTTTAACTATTTAAATCATTTTTTAATCCTTGCTCACCAAATCACTATTGCAGTGATCTGCGTGAGACTAAACTCATGTATAATTTGTTTAATATGCAAATTTTCTGTAAAACATTTGCTCATTTAATCAAACCCCTCACCTATACTCTACTCCAAGCAACCCTTCTCCATAAACATCGATCTATGCAATACATTAATTGCGATTAATCTGGTCGGTTAAAAATCATATCTTGTAATTAATTGGACTAAACCCTATTTTTCGAAACCCTTATACAAGCATTTACTGTATGCCCTTAGATAATCCTCTGCTAATGCACTGGCGCATCGTGTTACAAGGCTTTTAATTTTGAAGGGTATCTGTGTCCTTTAAAGTAGAGATAATGACTAATAGCTATATGCTAGGCCCGTTTGATTGACAGCCCATGGTAATTGAGCTCGATAGTGCGCCCCCTACTGACCCCCGGTGAGTGACACGTCCTGAACCCGGGGTTGAGTTCCCAAAGTCAAGGGCCTGCATTACCATACCGCGCTGTCAGAGAGGAAGATGGAGAGAGAAAGAGAAGAGCAATGAAGGGCTCTCCTTCTCAAAGGTGTTTAATTATCTTCACTCAGGACCGTGCCCCACCTGTTCCCTCGCACCAGCTGACACAACAAACAACTGCCAAACAGACGACAGACAGATTAACCAGAGCACACCTTTAGAAAAGCGAGGGGAAGATCCTCCTCCGTCATCGTTCCCTCCACACAAACCTCAATATGCTCTTTTATTGCAGGACAAGGGAAAAGTATGTTAACGATCTCCAGCAAGCTGCAATTATTAGCGATGTGACAATGAGTCAATGCCATTACGACCTCTCCGCTCCCTGGCTGGGGTTTTGCGTCAAATAACCCTTTAGTCACGCGTGGCTGCAGTAGATAGCATAAAAAGTCATCACGCGGCGCCGGCCATGACGCCTAATCAAAACGCTCTTTGTGTCGGCTTTAATCTGGCTCTCTCTAGACCGTCCGAGCTGTTCGCTCTTCCCCGGCTTCCTCCCTCTCCTCGCCCGTCTCCCAAATGAATCAACAATGTTTGGGAAGGGAAAAAAACGAAATAGAGCTGCCGACGAGAATTATACAACACCAGGGCTGCGATGACAGCTGGAAGGCCGACCTTGTTCCCTCAAGCTCAATGTCAGAGCGAGAGGCCACTGCCTCAATCACTACAGCGCACTGTTGACAGGTTAGAGAAATATTGATTTTTAACATATGAATGTCTGTTAAGCCGCTGTTACTGGATAAGAATTTTATATAGGGGCTTAAAGCACAATGTCAAGCTACTCTTTAATATTTCACGGCAGAAGGCTGAGAGGACAGAAATATGAAGTTTGAAATACCGCTACTTACTGTATTAGCCGCGTTCATTTCAGTTTAGTCGCAGCCGTGTCATAGCCATTAATTTCTATACAATAAGTAAAGCCTTCTACACACTGCACAGTTAGCAATTCTGTAAGATCATGTGGGACACGGATCTAATAAACCTTGGGTTTGCATGTAGACTGATAGGGATGATAATGGCCTGTTGACTAATATGCTATGACGCATGCTGCTATAGAAGAATGAAACGTCATCTGCATGTGCTAGCGGTAAACAAAACGAGCATGACACATCACGCTTCGGTAGATGGAGTTTTCGTGCGTGCTGGGAAAAGCGGAAGCGGCGCAACTTAAGGAAATCGGTTTTATGTTTTATCGCCACGTCGCGTTGATTTCATGCCACATTTTCATTGGCTGGTCAGTAAACGTGCGATGATCGTGCAGAAAACCTTCTTTGTACTTCTCAATCTCGGTCTATGATATAGTTTGACATACAGTAAGGCATTAAAAATTGCGCAGTATGCCCTGAGCTTACAGCAAGATATATTTTAGTCAGCATTTTATTTCTCCATTTCAGCTCCAACTGTTCCGATTTTTATTTTGGCGATAAAAAAGTAAAGAACAGCAAAAACCTTAAATAATATTATTATGATTTTTTTGTAATAATACAATACTGTGAACGCACAATGCATTGCATTTAGTGTCGCCTTGTCATATTTTATTGAACAGTACGATTTAATCAAATATGTTTAACTGTCATCTCTTCTTTGGTGTCTCTGATGAAATCTTTTTGGTAATGACCTTATGATTTGTATTTTCATTGATCATATTAACGCTCCTTATGCAACTGCCAGATTTATCGGGCAAAAAGGCAAAAGTTATTCGCTGAATACAGTACTATTTTCCCAAGAACCTCAAGAAAAAAATAGCCTTTCCTTTTGGTGTTTTTAAGGCAGACTAGATTAGCAGGGTCAGGCTTGTCTGTCTAGAGCGAGGTTCAGCTGTCTGATGGCTTACTTTAGCAGATGGATCCACAGGAAGTTCTGCTGAGCTGGGCACTAATGTCCAGCTAAAGCTTCTGGGCAGCTTTCAGCACTTACTCAATGTCTGAAGCACTCTGCTAAAGCAGCTCAAGAATGGACCTCTTTTTCTATCTCACTGTCTCATCTCTTAATCTTTCTTTCTTTCCTTCTTTCTTTCTTTCTTTCTTGAATACTCTCTGTCCTTTGCTCACGCAGGCACACACAATCATACACACACTCCGTGTCCCTGTGGCGAGAGCTGAAAGATGCTGACAGTGTGGCCTTTTGTGTGATGACACTGGCTCTGTAGCTCCCAACACACTACTGTAAACAGAGCCAACGAGAGCGGCAGAAAGAGAAAGATTTCTTTTCTGCGTTTATCTGCACGTATGGAGGGACTCGTGAAATTTGTTCCGTGGTATATGCCACGCACAGTTGGGCTTCTATCCTATTGTAGCTTATTTATCACGGTCGGGTTGAGCCCTGCCCTCTTTTGGAATCTGAATGTCTGCGTACGCAGGTGTGGTGACGAGATTGTGTAAGACAGAGGCAGGGGGGGGGGGATATGTTTGCCTTAGGGTGGGCCACTGGCTCTTGTAGACCATTTGGCCGGGACTGGGCCTGCCTGCTTTACTGGTATGGTAAAGAGCTGTCTCTACAAATCACGGCAGACAACAAGAGGGGAACGACAGAGAAAAAGACTGAGATTGAGAAGAGCAAGATACACTGTGGATAGGTAGAAAGATACAGAGAGTAAGGCTGACGGATGCACTGGTGGATGGACAGTTAGACAGACAGACAGATAGATAGATAGATAGATAGATAGATAGATAGATAGATAGATAGATAGATAGATAGATAGATAGATAGATAGATAGATAGATAGATAGATAGATAATGAAACAGGCAGGTAGATTTTTTTGTCCTCACGAGGAATTCCTAATTTCATGAAGAATGAGTCTGTTTAATCCCTTTCTCCGTTGGTATTCCGGCCCTGTCTCTGTCTCTGGCAAGTCAATAGATTTCAATGTCAATTTAGGCTCTGTGCTGCAGCTCATTTTAAACCAATCAGCCTTCCCATTTATGAGCGGAGTACAGCAAGCCGATATTAATATCTCAAGCCAGATCAGCTTCAAACTGTTCAAACCAGGTAATGGGAGCTAGTATTAGCACTCACAGCAGGACGGTTTAAGTTAATCTGAATGTCTTTCTTTTTTTTTTTTACATTTCACTCTTCGTATCTGTTAAGGGTGGTTTCCTTGTTTTAAAGGAGTCTTTGGACGTGCGACCAATGCAAGCTAAACATCACATCTGCTCTTCCCAAAGGTGAAAGCAGAAAAGGCGGGCTGCACTTTCTGTACTATACAAGATTCCAGCTCTGTGCTGCCCCCTGTTGTTTGCTTTCGGAACCTCATTTCATTTCTATTTATTAGTGCTCTTCTACATGAATAGTTATGTTTACTTCCATTATATTCTCAATTCCAAACACCTTCCCACATTTAATCACTTTTTTTCTCTCTCTGTCTCCTTTTTCCCTCTCTCCCACTCGCAGATACTTAAACACACACACACACACACACATACACAGCACTTTCTAACTTGAAATCTACTTGCCAACGCAGGACGCAGTGGTAAGCATTAGTTATCCAGGTAGGTGGGCTCTTGCCCGGTCCCCAGATAGGGACCACATGCTGGGCCAATGCCCCGCTGTCAGCAGACCCCCTGGGGCTCCCACAGGCTGTCCACGGCAGGCGAAATGGTTGTGGCCTGTTTAAATCAATGAAGCCTTTTCCAATGAAAAGGTTAGGAGAGAGTGTTAGCGTGCGGGGAAAGCAACACGTGGAGCTTGTCAGGTGTGCCTGTACTAGTGGCATCAGATGCCCTGTGCTATAATGGACGTGCTTGGTGTCACATCCTTTAAAGGTGAAGGCGCATTATCCAGCGCTTTGAAATACTGCATTCTGATTGGTCAGGCATGGCATTTTTGTAACATGTGTTTTATACACAGATGTTTACTTGCCACTGCAGTGAATTGTCGGCTGGTCATTACTCCAAAATAAACTGATTTCAGACTTTATTTTCTGACAATAACCAGCTGACTAGCCATTTTTTTTTCTTACTTTTAGAACGAAACAAGATGCTTCGGTCCGAAAAAATGTACAGAATCTTATGATGTCCTTGTGCCTGTACACACGTGTGTGTGTGTGTGTGTATCTCTGGGGGGGCTTCTGGAGGGTACTAAGGATGCATAAACCTCATGGCCCATTTCTCATCATGGAGAGAAAGTCCACTTACTTTATTTAGCCGATCTCCATGGAGACCAGCCGGACAGAGGCAAAGTCAGACCGGACAGAGAGAGTTCTATCTTTCACTCCTACCTAGTGCTCCCTGTCACTTCATTCATTTTCTGGTGCACGTTTTATCAAATTAAGTCCAATATCTATGGACAATTCAATCTGTTTTAATCGACCATTGTATACAATCCATTTTTGTAGTGTACAAAGGTTTCAGTGTATAAGGAATCAATCCATTTAAGATAATCCGGTTATCTTGACGAGGCTTAATCAGATAATATTGAATTGTTTCAGCTCCTTTTAGAGTCATTTGGAATTGTTTTACTCATGCATAAGAAAGATGCATTTTGAAAAATGTTTCTAAAACATGCTTCCAAAAATGGCATCCTCTTATTTGTTACCTTACACAGTTCAAACTCTGTTGAATTTTGTTTTGGTCTTAGTCTGGCTGATTGAAACCAATCTTCCCTATATTCGTCAGTAGTATCTTTGTTCATCCTATAATTAATTTAGCTTTTTGCATAATCTTATTTTGCCGACCGTCATTCTGAGCTTTATTCAATCGTCCTGTAAAACTGTAGAAAAAGACAAGAATCTTATCTTTTGAACACTTTTAATTATTTCATCTCAGATGGTGTTTATTGTCTCCCTGTTATTAAAAGAGAGTCCACTGAAATCAAAGAATAAAAGACCCCATAAATCACAGAGATAATTAAAGAAATGACTAAATTTAATTTAATAGTTTCTGATGAACCGACAAGTCTGCCCATACCTGCTTTCACTTCTAGATCCACCTTGGTTGCCTTGGCAACACCTTATATCCACTGTTACCATGCTTACACTGCTCGATGCAGATGTACCATTGCCACTGTCTGCTAGAATCTAAACAACTAAACTTGCTTTTTCATTAGTTTGAAACATTTTTTTTTTATAAAATAAACAATTGAATAAATCTTACACTGTCTGAACATAGTTCACTCCAAAAAAAAAATACAATTATTTTGTCCTTTACCTTCGTGTCATTCTAAACCTATATGTCTTCTAAAAGAAGGTATTTTGAAGAAGGCTGGAAACACATATCAAAACACAACAAAAAAAACCTGAAACAATAATATAATGAGGTTTATGTTTAGCTGAAGAAGGAAAGTCACAAGGTGAATGACAAAATTACCTTCCTTCTTTCTTTTAGTTTAAACTACACATAATTGAAGTTGTTAATGATAATAATAATAAAACATAATAGCTTATGTTTCACACACACACACACACACACACACACAAAATCATTTTACTTGCCATTTCTTTGTATTAATCAAAATTTAGCAGCTCTTTCTGAGATAAAATTCTGTAGTGTACGCCTTTAAAGCTCATGTCCGAGTTTGCCTTTCCCTGCACTCCTCAAACCGTTTAAAGTGAGGTCAGAATTAGCTGTAATATTCCTCATAATGAAGGGTTGAGTTGTAGTTGCTGTGTTCATTATTCTTGCCCTTTGATATGGATTTTAGAATTATGATGAGAACATTAAATCGACCCTGTCTGTCTTCCAAAACTCCTCTCATCCATGAGAATAGAAGTCCTCCACCGGTTTCTCTCATTTTCTGTTCTGTTTCTCTTGTCTGTTTCTTTGTAATTGGCCCTACCTTTCAAAAACACAGACAGTGTTAATTACGCACAGACTCCTCTGCAGGGATCATACCTCTGAGACTTGTCCTTAAGCCCCCTTTAAGGGATTAACGTGTGCAGCGGTGGCTGTTTGCGCGGATTTCTGTTTGTATATGCGACTGATTTCAATGCGATGTATATGCAGGCAGCCCTTTCATGTTTATTGCGCTTAACCGAGACGTTACGTCCGTAAACCCTCCGTTTAGCAAACAATAAAAGATAGTTAATTAAAGATCTTCACAAGGAATCGAAATCCACCGTGATGTTTACTTTCGCGTGCTGTGGTTTCACATACATGCCGATCCCTCGGGTGGCAGGACGCCCTAACAGCTCTTTCCGAACAGTCATCTCCTCCTTCTATACAGGAGCTTCTTGTGGGACGGAGAGGTGGAGGCGGGAGCTGGAGGCGAGGGATGGATGCAGGGAGAGAGGGATTTGGCTGTGGAAAGAGTGATCTCATTAGCCTTTGGTGTATTGTGTTGCAGTCAGGTAAATACATGCAGTGCTAGGACACCTAACACCTCTAGTGATGGTGACTAATGAGGTGCTGTGCTTGTGTGTGTTTTGAACTATGCCTTCAAGAATATGTCACCGGTGTTGTGCACATGTATGACATATAGGCCACCAGTCAATTCAGGCGTAAAGGGTTGCCCATTTAACCCCTGTCTTTCTTGAAAATATACACAGAGGACTTACTTGTCAAGTGGTTTTACGAAACCTGATAGGTTAAGGCTTACAATATATATATATATATATATATATATATTATCAAATCAGCATCTGGTATTTGATTTTTCTATATATATATATATATATATATATATATATATATATATATACACCTCCAATTGCATTTTTATGTACATATGTTAATAATTCAGTAATTAATTAATGAATAACTAATCTAATTTCTCAATGGTTTGTACAGAAAGAAAATATGAATCAATGTGTATTCATCTATGTCTATAAATGACAAAAAAGTTTAGTTAAAGTAACCAAGAATGTTAATTTACTGCCATCTAAATGGGGCCTAAAAAGACTTTAAATATAAGCTTGAGCAGAGCTGACCTCACACCTTCACAATATATGACCTTAGAACCACTTTGTTTAGATGTAATTGCAAAATTAATGCTTACCAAAGTTGCCACACAGCGTTTGCTTTGCTGTTTATTAGTTCTTGCTTCGCTGTTTTTATTAAGTGTCTGTTCGATGTTAAATGCGCACGAAAAACTGTGTGAAAAGATGTCAAAGCAGTCATTGTGCAGGCCGCCCGGATCTCAACTCTTAGTATTTGTAACAGTTTGCGTCCGTAACAGTGTTCAAAGGAGCCAATGAAATATAAACCTGGTGAGAGGCTTTTTTTTTTAAAGAGATTGAAAACGCCATAAGGTGAAGGGATTGTGAGCGAGCCGATGAATGGTATTGACTGATGTCTGTAAATCAAGTCTTTGATGGCCCTATCAGAGCTCAGGGCACAGGTGTTCTCTGAGTGGACTAGCTGTGCGGATAAACTGCTTTAGAAAGTCTGACCACCTCTACAGCTGGACAATACGGTTAAGACACACAGTCTGTATTGATTTTTACCTCTTTTATACAATATAGCTACTGTTGCCATTAGTGACGACGTCCACACTCATCTGTTTCCTGGGTTAAAGGGCAGCCGGCACAACAGGCTGTACATATAGGTGCCATTATCCATGTCGCTCACTGGCTTTGTGACCTGAGTAATGATGGCAGCCATATACATTGGCCTATTCTTAAACAAACATTGATGGAAGTTCTGCAAGTCCAGACAAAAGACTTTGAGTTTTGAGAGCCATGTATCTAATCTGCTTTTCCACCGGCCACAGCATTTGTCTAGAACGCGGATGGACTTGAACAAAGAGAGGATGGGACACCGATGAATGGCAAAGGGCCTTTTATTTCAAAGCTTTTCTGTTTTAACTTGACAAGGCTACTTTGGTCTAAATACCATTCCCGTTAGGAAGAGGAACGCTGCTCTTTTCTTTTTCCGGCTCTGCCTCCAGCCATCCCTGGGATCATCGATCAATACCTCCGGATTACAGCGGGGATTAGGGACTACAATAGTCTCCGATTTTAGTAATCTGCCTTTTTTCTTCCACTTTTTTTTTTTTAGGAAAACGGATAAATACGTGGCAATTTGAGAACAAAGTATCGGCACTCAGCTTTCTGTAGAGAGCACACAACAATAGAACACAATCCTCTTTGGAATTAATATTTAATGGTTTTGACTGGTTGTCTACAGCGAGAGTATCGTGCTGTTTTGTCTTTTTTAGCTCCGCTTCCGCTCGACTTTAGAGATAGAAAGAGAACGGATGAGGTGAAATTCGAGGCGTGTGAGGAAGGGGGCAGAATCTGTGAAAGAAAGGAAATGGAACCCTATATTCCGCTGTTTTATTTCAACATTTCATTTCCTGCTGTTCTGACATGGCAAAGACAAAGAAAGCAAAGATGTTTAGATTGAGCTTCTGTCTGTCGACTCACGTGTCACCAGGGTTTAATGTTTGACCTCCAGAGGCGGTTAGAGACACCTGGAGGACCCCTCCGCATGCAGTCATTGACGTCTACCACCTCTCCCCTGATCTTTAATTAAGGGAGGATGCCTTAGTTATTATGTCGGTGTGTGTCTGTGTGAGTGTGTGTGTTTCCAGGCCATTAGGGGAATGTTTAGGCAGAAGGCAGGATGCATTCTCTGTTGATCAGTTCCCTGAGGGCTGCAAAGGAATCTGGGAAAAATATTACACTGAAGACCACCTTAGGCACTCTGGGATTAAACACACTTATTAGACGTTCGTTTAGATGATGTTGATAATTAGGTTCATCATGGTCTTCATCACCATCATCGTTATTCTTACCTAAAAATCAATAGTTTCTGCAATCAATTCCACTGGCAATCAGCTAAACAGCAAGTCAGTAAACATTAGAGATGCACAATCTATTTGTACCACATTCGTTGTAGAGCTTGTTCCTTTCTGTCTGTCTTTTTCTGTCTCTTCCTTTTTTTTCAAATGGCAAATATTATAAAATATTGCTAAAATAATTATTGGGTTTTTAATTAACCCTATTTTATTTTATTTTATTTTATTTTATTTTATTTTATTTTATTTTATTTTATTTTTACCTTTGCTTCATCTTGACACATTTTACTAGTAGTATTTAATTAAAAATTTCAATATCAAACATTTATTTTGTCCTAACACTGTAAAATGAAAATATTTCATAATTAAAAAACTAATTAAAATGATAAATACTAAAATAATATATTGGCTTATTAAAATAAATATTGACTTATTGGTTTAGGGCGGCTTTTTAATATGTTTTAAAATATTTAACGAGCGCTGCATACCCATTAAAATGCTGGACATTAAAATTGGTGATACTTTTTCGCAATGCTTGATATCGGTGTTCATAAGGGACTTTTATTATTTCCAGTACATCGCAGAGTTGCAGGGCACGATTTTCCAACATTTTGACTGACAGCTTTGGTGTGCAGACGGATAGGTGTGTTCCCTTGTTAATGGTGTCCGTTTTGTTCCAGAGCGCAGTGTGTGAGGAGCATGCTCTGTCTGAGACGACCGGCAGAAGAGAGAGAGTGAGAAAAAAAAAAAAAGGGGGAAAAAGGGTGGAAAACAGGACTGATACACGTACGAGCTCACAGAGCCATGAGAGGGGGAGTGGAAAGAAGGTTAGAAAGAGAAAGAGAGTGAGCGAGCGAGTGAGAGAGGTACCATGGGAATAGAAAACTGAATCAGAAAGGTAACCATGTGCAGCGGTTCCGTGCGCCGGCAGCTGAATCTGCCTCAACACAAAGTGCTGAGGATCAACAGAGCAGAGCAGGGACAGAGAGAAAAAGGGGACATGAGAATGAAAGCAAAATGAGTCGTGGAGAAAGTCAATGAATGAAGAGAGATTTGCTGTAACAAAAAGGAGCGTAAGAGAGTGTTAAACTCACAAAATGTGACCAGTTAAACTCCACTAAGCAGGTAGAAACAGTCACACCTTTTGCACCTTCGTACGCACGCACACACATACTGCAGCAAACGAAATGGCTCAGACTCGCAGTGGCACTACGTCACTGCACACAACTGCAGTGCAGACTATAGAGGAGGTCAACGCTCGATCCATGCCAAATTTAAAGGCAGTTTTCCTTTACGCCCTTAAAGAAATCTAGGTTCCATAAGGGCTTTTTCGCAGCGATGCCGTTAGAACAACCAGCTTCGGTTCCCCAAAGAACCTTTGAGTGAAGAGCTCTATTAATTTTTTTTTCTTAGTGTGACGAACATTTAATTAATCTAAAGAACCTTTTTTACACTCTTAAGAACCTTTTGTGGAATGAAAAGATTACAAGGATGGTAAAGATTCTTTATGAAACCATTGATGCATATAAATAATGCATGGTTGTTTCGATAGTCCACTTTAGACATGCTACTAACAGTAAGCAGCTTTGCAACTAAACCTAAACCTACCGTAACGTCTACTCTTAGTTAGTAGACATGTACTGTAGTTGCAAATGAATGAGAATCATCTGACATATAGTAGACATGTATTTATAAAGCTACTCATAGTTAGTAGAATGTCTAAATTAGACTATGAAAATAAAGTGTAACCAATAACCATTATTTTTAAAAGTGTATTTCAAACCCATAATCAGCCGTGACACGTAGAAAGAAGTTTCCACACAGTGCGACTTTGCGAATTGTTAATTAGAGAACATTCTTACCATGTTATTCACAGACCAGATGGTATTAGAGAATACACGAAGAACAGTTAGTTCAGTTCTCTCTTTCTATTATATCACTCAAATCAGACACTTTGCCAGGTAGCCTTTTTTCCTGACCCATTGAGGACCTTGAATGTTAGACATTGCGTCTATCACTCTCAGTTACAAAGACGAGAGCCTCTTCCATTATTTCGTTTCATCGCTTCCTTTCTTTCTCCCTTGTGAGCGTATGTGTGTATGACTCAAAGATGGAGTGTGTGAATCACGGCTATGAAACAGGCTGCTACTAAGGACCCTTTGTGCATTAATTAGGCTCAGCGTGTGCTCGCGCGTGTGCGCTGTGAGGAAAGCAGCTTTGTTTTGGCGTCAGGAGTCACGAAGGTTTGAGTCATGGTCACGGAGGTTGTATAGATTGTGACGATCAGAGCTAGATAAAAAAGTTCTGTCGTCTCTCGGGTTTAATTGGCAAGATTAATTAGATCTGTATGAAAGTAATTATTCATCGGGTATTGACATTTGTTTGTTCTTTAGTACAGTAATTGGGCAAGTCAGAGACAAATTGCCCTTTCGAGACCTCCAAAGTCTGACCGAAGTACAACTTTTGCATTTACCTCGGTGAATGATAATTTGACTGCAGCTTAGTGATGCAAAGTTTGCTCCTGAGGAACATATGCTTTTCATTTGCTATGTTTACATGCATCCTCAGCATGTGAACATACAGTTATGCTCATGAGTTAAAACTTTTCTCATTAGTTCACACACCCCCTTAGCCTTTTTTTTTCAAATAATATGAAATTATTAAAAAAAACACCTTTTCAGTACTGCCCCGAAGAAGCAGTAGAGCTCAAATTAAATACATACAGAGACAAACAATAACAGAATTTACACAAATTATCCTGCTCAAAAGTTTACACACCCCTTGGTTCATCATATCATCGCTTCCTCGAGCATCAGTGTCTATTTGCAGCCTTTTGTGATGTTTTGTATGTTTTATATGAGTCCCTCAGGTGTCCCGAATTGCAAATGTCGGGACGCTTTGTAGAGAAGCTTAAATGTGCAAAGCATTCTTGGAAACCAAAGAGCAAGTACGGTTTTGGATGAACTCGGGCGCGCTTGTAATTGTAATACAGCTTGTAATTGCTTGTACTCAAACTTGACACAGAATCAGACATTTTGGACTTGAAAGTACAGCTGAATCCATGTCATGTGTAACATGAAAGATAACATTAAATTAAAATAACAAGACATTAATGCATGTCCTACTCAAACTCAGTAGGGGAGACAAGCTGTCGTAGCCCTAAAAAAACATAATGCAGATTTGCCAAATGATACATGAACTTCACTGTATATGCATTATACTAAAAGCAACAGAAGTGCTTCATGTCCAAAATGTCTTTCCGTCGTTCCTGGCCACCCGTAAACTCTGAGCATTCTCTGCTCACCCAGAGCTAACACTAGCAACAAAAGAGGTTCATTTCCCTCCGGGTCTGTACACGATTTAGTGCACTACGTGTCAGACGGTATCCTTCCATGTCACTTCTCTCCTAATGCTAATTCACCCGATTGCTCTCGGAATTACTTAGTCAAACTTATTGCTGGAGACAGACCTGTTAATTCCAATTCATTTCATTCTATGGGGAGCGAGGTGAAAGTGCAACACGAGAGATAGAGCGAGAAAAGAGACAGCGTCGGAGATGGACTCACCCCAGTCAAACTCTGGGCTCTTAGGGCTCTTTGTCAGCACGCACAGTCAGTTAGAGCTAATGCAGTATTCATGGGGCAGAAAGGAAAGATTGGTGGAGTTGGGGCGTTTAGACCCTGAATTACACTGAAGAAAAAGAAAAATGAGTGCATCGGTATTCAGAATGTGGCTTGAGCTAACCCCCCCTTCATTCCTTTGCTTGCTTGCAGCAGGGGAGCTACAAGCTAACTGTTGCGTGATAAGGCATTATCTAAAGGGGAGGGTGATGCACTAGGCGTCTGCCACAAAATGGAGTCAATCAACTGAACAGGGATAGTAATGCTGACTTTCTGCGCCGTGAGAGAGGGAGTAACAGAATAGTGAGATGAAAGGAAGAAGCAGAAGGGAGAGTGCGGGAGGTTTGGCTGGGGCCGCAAGACCACTCGACAAAAGAAGAGAGGAAAGGAGGGAACAGGAGGAGACGCCGGGGCCAGGGCGGACGTTCTGTAATTGTTGGCGGAGAGGCGCTTGCGAGATATTTGCTCATTCGTTACCAGCCCGACACATATTTGCTGACGCTCGACCCATTACCTCAGGCCGGCCGGAGCAGGAGACAGCATTCTAATTCAGGGGGCATAACAGGTCCTTATAAATAAATAAACAGATGAAACTGGCTCCATTATTGCGCTTGATGGGTTTTACATCTCAAATGCGCTTTTGTTCGTCCACTAGCTTTGTGCTTAGGCTTGTTAAAAAAGTGCATGTGATCGGGTTCAGAAGAGGTACGTGTCGTAATTTTTTACCCAATTAAATAATTTAATATGTGAGGAGAAAGTCAGGCATCTTGGTGGATGCCCGCTGTGGGGTCCTTCTGTCAGTGTGAAATATTGCTGATTGGAGCACACATGCGGTGGGAAGGAGGGAGGAATGAATCAATCTTAGTGGGGGTCCTAGAGTCATCTGACTTTTCTTGTGAGGGGAAGGCTGACAGATAGTTTGGGAATTGAAAGGATTTAGATTTATACAGAAACTAAATACACTGCATTTCTTTTCAGCAAAGAGTCTCTTAAGATTTTTAAAATTTGATGTTTTAATGCTTGTTTTAAACAGAAATATAAACTTTTGAGAGATGTATGCTTTAACAATCTGGTCATCACACATGTAAAGACCAGATATAAACCAATATACCCCAATAAGCCAAGATTTATTCATGCAGTCATAAACAAAACAATCCTACCACACATTCACACACTCTCACGACCTCTGACACGATCATGTTCCTTATTTCCATCGATTTTGTTACACATTACACCTGTGATCAGTCCGCAAATGGCCACTATTGGCTCATGCCTACTCCATCTTCTTTGAACCCCCCGGCTCGCGCTTTTTAGCCAATAATTGGCGGGCGATCGATAACGCACCGTGATGAACGCTAAGGTGATGTGATCACACGCTCTCCATGCGTTATAAAGATCAATAAAAACAATAACCATCCCCCATTCATGATCTCACCATGCTTAGTCCCCCATCTGTGCCCTCACGGAGCTTTTCCATCAAAGCGCTATTACCCAAAGAGCAACGGCTGGATGGTGGGAGAGAAAGGGAAAAAAAAGGGAGCGAGAAAGTGAGAGAAGGGGTGAGGGAGAGAGAAATGCAATTTCACCCCCGACTACGGCAAGCCATAGACGGAAACAGTTTACAGATGAAAGTAATTTCATTTCATTTGCTCTCCATAAAAAGAGGGGCAATGCTGATATATTCTCGCAGACAGATGCACAGCAGCGCAGCTGAGACAGAAATAGCTTCTCCTGTTGGCGGATGAGAGTCGGTGGCCTTCCTCAGTCTGACAATAAAGGCGAATGCTCTGTGTTGAGGTGCGATCCAGAAAGGATGGTATTTAGGAGAGAGAGAGCAAATTTATAAAGTATTCACCTGCAGTACCAGACAAATATTGACTTTTTTGGAGGGGGGGGTGTGTTTGTGGCATCTTTGAGGGATCTGCGGGCTCGCCGGAGAACTGCCCTCAGTCAACAGAGAGCAGCTGTATTGAAGAATGCAGGATTACACCCGTGTCACCTTTACGCTGGCCGAGACATGGCTGCGTGTGATGAGGTGACATTCACGGACAACCCTTACGGTCAGCTCTTTGAATATTTAGTACAGGCCTGAGCCGGAGCAACATTAAAGCTGATTCCTTTATAGACTGAAGCCAAATTTCTTCAAACCTGTCCCTAACCTTACCCGTATCGCACCTCAATAGCAGAAAAAGCATTTTGTTCAATACAACATGACCACAATAAGTACATTTCATTTTTTTTTTTTTTATAGTACATAGTTAAGACCACAACTGTTGACTGTGTAATCCCCAATTAATCTAATAGTGAAAATTGGTCCCTATACTAAAGTGCTACCAAATATAATTGAACTGTATTTGTATGTATATGAAGAAGGCAAACAGAGTCCATTTTGATTTCAGGTTGTCACAGTTAGTCGCAGCAAACACTGGTCACCATACAGGCACATTACTACAGAAGGAAATTACCCTTCAACCCCATCTCTTTCTCTCTCTCTCTCTCTAGTGACAAAACTCGCTCACTCGCTCACACTACGAACAGTCAGGCCATTTCCTGGGAAAAGAAGCTGCTGGGATATTTGTAGCCATCATTGATCGAAGCTGGATGTAATACCCATGATGCATTGCTGTTTAAATTAGGAGGGAGTGTGGGAGTCTTAGAGAAAGTAAGAGACAGAGTAGAAACTATGAGGAGTTTTCAAGGACGACGCGGCATGTTTTCCATACAATCAGCAAGACAAGAATGAGAGAAAGCTTTTTTTCTTTTTTCTGATAAAGAAACAAGAAATTGAATTAGCAATTTAGATTCACATATTCAGCCTGCTATGTAATTTGCATTGCGCTTTTTTTATCCTATAGTTGTTCCTAGAAAATAAAAGGCACGTTGTAATCCATTGAGCCATATACAATATTACATTTACTGTAAATAAAAAAGTAGTGATTATCTTTTTCATTATTATTATTATTTACAATCTCCTCACAGAAGCCTCCGATTAACCAACAAACAAATAATAGCAACAGAGACTGTAGTGTGATTTATTATTGCATTTTTTTTTTATCTCAGTTTAATATGCAGATAAAAATGTGTAATATGCCATCTGTTTCAGAAAAAGCTGTAAAAACTGTTGCTCTGCAACCAGGGTTATTCTAAAACTAGCCATTAACCATTGAACGTAAACGTAAAACGTGTGTTAACTGAAATAAAGTTGAAATACAATGGTATATAAATAATAGGTTAAAAATAAATAAATGGAATGTTGCATTGGCAACCAACTGGAACATGTTTGTTGTAGAACTAAATTAAGTGGAAATAACCATACTAAAATACTGTGCTGAAATAAATTAAAATAAATAAATCAATCAATCAATAATCCAGATGTTAATAAAAACTTAATTAGTGTAAAAATAAACTGTCTGAAGCACATGGCATCTCGACCAGTTCAACACAGCGCATTGGCTCAACCAGTAGTGCAAGGGCATTTAGTACTCCATTTAGTACTCCATCCAGACCTATAATCGTCTTTATAGTACAAAAAATATATTACCTACTGTATATTAAACTGTGCCCCAGGACAGACTGCTATTTTGACTGACTATGATGTGGATCAGATTCATGCATTAATCTCTTTCTAAGGCTTTGATACAATTAATGCACATTTAACCAGATTGGAAGCCAGTTTACCGTTATACAAATCTGTTACAGTATGTTCGTGTAAAATCAGAGTGGTAGGTCTGAGGGACGACAGGGTTCATTTGGTCATATATATATATTTTTTTTCTCCTCGGTATGCTCATATTTCTAGGGGCGCACACCTCTCATTTCCCCTTTCAAAAAAAAAAAAAAATAATTTATTGGCCTTTACTTTGACTTCATCGACAGTACACAGCGAAAGGTTCGAAAGGGCTCCTCTTTTAGAGCACTGTGTGTATGTGTGTGGGAGAGTGCCTTATGATAGACGGCTTTGGTTCAGTCCTTGAGGGTGAAGCGACAAGGATTTATCTGTGTTGTGTCTGATAGGCGGCATGTGAACCGGGCACTAATGTGGCATATTTATGGGGCAACTCTGTTCCATTATCATCTGTAGGGGAGGCCACAGGGCAGAATTTGCTCTTCCCTCAGTAAACACCAACTCTGCGCAAAGAGAGAGAGGGCTTGCCCCACAACTGCTGCAAATTCTGACATCAAGACGTGTTTTTAAACCATTTTTAGTCAGATAGGTTGTTTGCAGTCTTATATTTTTCCCTTTGTTTTATTAAGGCATTTATACCCCACTTTCCAACTTAAACGTTTGCTGTAGGTTGATGAAAATGAAAATATCAATTGGTCCAGATTTATTATAACTGTAAGAGAGGAGGTCTTGCTTTGCTATGACTTACAGCTCAAAAGCTTGCCACAAAACTACACACGCCAGTGAGAACCCTTTGGCAAACGTTCCGTTAACCAGTGAGCAACATTGACAGAACATTCTCAGAGTGCTCTCTCTTGAATAAGTACCTACGCACACCTGTCACATCTGTGGCGCAAAGACGTCAATAAATCTCGCTACTAATGCAGGAAATCTCGAGCTTGTCCAATATTAATGATAGCTTGCTTGGCTTTGCTGTACTGTACACCTCTTCCAGACACTCTAAGTGGAAAAAGCTTTCTCAGCTAATGGTACAGTAATACAGAATAAAGTCCTTTCCGTCTCCCACTTCTACCATACTTTACTGCAGGAATTCTTTAAGATGCCCTATAACCAGCGATGACCCAAAAAAAAAGGAAAGCAAATAATAGTAGCCCTTACAAGCGCAGTGGATACAAAACGCTCTTTAGCTTTTGCTAACCGCTTAGTTAAACCACTTTACTCAGAAAATGGACATTGAGAAGCCGGAAATGAAGCTATTTTTGAGCACAGCAAAGCAATTCATATTTTGGATGTAATTCATACGAGACAGCAATATTGTAAGAAATCTTACGAGACTCAAACCGCAAAGTCCAATCGTAACCTAAACCCTAAAACAGAATTATAATTATAATCCACGTTCCTGCGGAGTTTAGATTCAACCCTGAACAAACTCGAGGGCCAGAGCTGAGAGCGCCTGACCCAAACCTAACCGTGAAGGTATGATAATTTTTCTAATTCCCAAAACATAGCAGAGACCCTTGTTTTCTGGGTCACATTCGCTGTCTTTCTCTCCCCATGCTCTTACTTTCATCAAGTCAGCATTTTCAGTTGTAAAAACCTTGTCCTTTTCTTCACAAGCAGAGAAATTGTTATAATGATCACATACTTGCACTCCAGCTCTATTAATATTTTATTTGCCTCGAAAGATCACACAGAGGAAAATAAAGCATCCTTACTTACAGTTTATGTGTTTGTGAAGCTGCGTTAGCAGCTCTGATGCACTTTCACATGAATCGTGAGCAATCTCGCACAGCCGTTCATCTTGTTTTGTAAAAAGCTGCTCTTTTCATTTTGGCGATCTTTCTATTTTTTTTTTTTTTTTTTTTTGTGTGCGCAGGGTCAAATCCTGCCACATCACATGGATTCTCACCAGCCCGTGTCATTTGACTCTGAAAAGACAGCCAAGTGATTCATCATCGGCGAGCGATGGAGTCACTTTTCATCATTCTTTTAATAATACTAATGCACTCGCACCCCCTCCAACAGAGTGTATGACAATACAAGCCCTTTATGCCATACAATAGATTAGCCAAGCCCTTGAGGGAGGAGAACAAATTAAGCAAGCGCCTTATCCTCTATTTCATATGTTGCAAATATATATATATATATATATATATATATATATATATATATATATATATATATATATATATATATATATATATATATAATGAGCACGCTTAAGTGATGGAGAAAATTAAATGCTAATGTAGGGGAGAAGTTAAAAGAAATTATATGTTTCGGCTTCTAGCTGTAGCTTTTTCACATTGTGCTTATTTGCATTCTTGAGAACCTCTTCTGATTGTTAGTCCGTTCTCGTAGCTGAAGTAATGCGGGTGGGAAAGTTCGAATTCTTCCTCTAGTTAATGGCTTTTAGTGTGTCTGTATTAGGTGGGAGATGATCCACCTATCACAGGAGCTCCTTTGCGGTCCATTATGCATGCATCTACAGCGTAATGTTGATCGCCAAATCCGCTAACCCTTTAAATGTGCAATTCTCCTCGTGATCTAATGGAGAAAAGGAACGAAATGGTAGCCAATGGTGTTTCAGAGGAGACGGAACAGAAGGCAGAGAAGAAAGTGAGAAAAGAGTTTGTCATTCTGTGTGCAGCTCCTCGCCCACAGTGGCGTGGGGTCATGTTTAGACGCTAGCTTGGACATGGCTTTCAGTCAAGTGTGAGAGAGTTTAGCGAGAATGTTTTAGGGGTTGACCGAGATAGGCCTGTCCTAAATATACACTCTCCATGGCCCAGGGTGAATTATACACTGGCAGCTTGGGCTGTGTTGTAAATGTCAGTGAATGCGACAGACCAGGAGACAGCTAGAGCAGTCATGTATGAACACCATACACTCCACACAGCCCTACTGCGCCGGCATTATGGCCGGCATACGTACCGCTGCGAGCCTGCTGGGTTTTTTTCATCGTAAAATATACATTAATGACCGTAAATACAAAAATGCGATCTTTAAAGGCAGCGTGAGAAAGTTTTTGTAAGTTTTATTAATGACACCAAGTAACCGTAGATTTACCGTAGTAATGATTGATGTAACCGAATCAGTATTCAAAACCACCATCTCACTTTAGCCTGATTCACAACAGTTAGCTTGTTTTCTAATTTGAGTGGTGCGGGTAAGTTTCATGGGAAATTCAAGCATGGCACATCACGTTTGTAAACATAAAGAAGCTGTCCCGGCAAGTACAGGCTACGGCTTCATTCGGCTGAGGATTCTGCAGGAGGCACATTGTTAATCACAGCAGCTGGAATTATTATATCAAAAAATATTTTAATGGAGGATTGTAATCCAGAAAGGGTTGTATGAATCACATTTGAAAGCAATTTAATTATATTCCATTTAAATTTGTGAAGGGAGCGTAGTTTGCTTTTTTTGGTTAAAAATCATTTCTTAATATGAAATTTAAATAATGTGACAATTAGAGATTGGACTGTACAGAAATTTAAACCTACATGCTAATACACGCTATAGTCATAGTCACGCGATACTGACGCTAACATTCATAATTTGAGAATAAAGTACAACAATAAGAAGAATTTGCAGGGTTTGATGTGATACGAGCTAACTGATCATCATATTTCTTATTTGGGTCATATACTCCAAGACGTAGAATCTGTGATTACTAATTACAGGATTCCCACCGGTGCAGTGACTGACAGCTACACATTCACCTCAATACATTAGATTCATCCGTGCCGGAGCACAACCCACGCGTGGGATATAATTCCACAAGGATCTGCAATACCAAGTTTTCAAACATAGATGGCTAGAAAGAGGCAAAACGTACAGACTGCGGCTTTACCTTTATGTATGTAAATGACTGAGGGATCTAAAATATAGTGCAGAGTAAGACATTAATATGTGCTTTATAAAGACCAACAAACAGCCAAAATGCTAGTAATATACATGCTAATAAGAATCTAGTTAATGTCGAATGTCTAGTTTGGTGCTTAATGTAAAGTGTTACATGATTTTATACTTATTTAATTTATTATACTTAAAATAGCCTTAAATTTTATTGATATTATATTAAAAGTATATATATATATATATATATATATACATTAAGATGTAACGTAAATGAAAGTGTACATTTAGTACAAGCGTGCACGTTTTCACAACAGATTTGATGAAATATCTATCTATAAATACTATAAATATATATATTCATTCAGTATATGGAAGTGTCATTTGATGGTTCCACTATTTTATGCAATCTTTTGTAAGGTATATGGTTGCCATGGTAAATGTTTAACCTGTCTGTATGCTAACTCTATTCCTACTGTACACGGCTCGTGCATCACACTATATGAATTTTGATGCGACTCGTATTTAGAACTAGCTTTTATATTTTTCCACGGAAGTTTTAGCAGGAGGCGTGTGCCAGGGCATGATTCTCTCTGTGTGCATGCTTTTTTTTTTCCCTCCCCGGTGGACCGTGTTGATCGTGCAATATTACAGCCAGGAGTAAGTCTTATTAAATTGCCTCACACATTACCAGCCTCTCTATGCAGCTCACTCACTGCACACGGAATATGGAGGAAAATGTACTGCTTATTAGATTTTCAGGTGGTGCGTCAGCAATGTTAAAATCTATTGCTTTTTATAATGACAGCCTCACGCTACTATTAGAGCCATTTCGTGGGTACTACTTCATTTTTATTTTGTACCCCGTCCAACTTTAAAGTCCAATACTGCTATTGATAAAGAGCCAAATCATTCAGCTCCTAATAAAAATAAAAGCAACATTTCATTCTGATTAATGCGCGGCACGTTTGTAGTGATATATGAGGGTGTAGTTTAAGGACGCTTTTAGGCAGAATGCTTCATTTGAAAAATTTCCTCGAAAATCTTCTTCCGCGAGCAATAATGCCGCCCGAACAGCAATTAACGCGCATTATCTTATGCGAATGCAGATGTTTATTGAGTTTAGTATCATGGCGAGCATGTTCAACGCTCTCCTGCTAAGTAAAGTCACTTTTCACAAGCTTAGCCTTTTGAACACCGTGCTCTGCTGAATTCATCAAGCGCTTTCTGCTGTTGTTTATTATGCCGGCATGACAAGTGATGCAGTGTGCCGGCCGGGAAACGGGACAGATTTCCATATGACCTTGCGTAATACAATTGCGCGCGGGAGAACTTGTGGATAGTTTTATTGCTGAGAGATGATCGACTTTGTTGAC
This sequence comes from Puntigrus tetrazona, assembly GCF_018831695.1. NCBI lineage: Eukaryota > Metazoa > Chordata > Actinopteri > Cypriniformes > Cyprinidae > Puntigrus > Puntigrus tetrazona. Next base: position 29,276,677 of record NC_056705.1, on the reverse strand, counting down.
TTTTTTTCTCCGAGATTTAAAAGAGTATGACGGCTAAAAGTCAGATAGCTCAAATCAGCTGGCGTGCGTGCGCGCATACGAACGAGAAGAAACAGATTGCGTTTCTGGAATAGGCTCCAGCTGTTAAGGTCTCCCTTGCGGTTTCTCATTGTGGAGGCACGGGCGAACCCAAGGAAGAGATGAGCCGCCTTAAACCTTTATGCATTCTCTCCGAGCTCGCTGTTGCCTACTGTACCCTGTCTGTCAGAGGCGCGCTGTGATGTGCGCCTTTATCAGAGACAGCACACAGGAAGATGAGCTTTTTCTCATCAGTTTTATCATCGTTAGGGTGTGTGAAGCCAGTGCTGTCGAGACAACCTGATGGCATGAAAGTTTGATGCAGAAAATATCCTGTAGGTGTTGAATTTTTAATGACATGACAGCAGACAGAATTATCAGCGCCCCCTCTTGCCACGCTCACAGCCAGTAAACCCCTCCAGCACCTCATCTACACGAGGAAGATGTTTTCTCCTCGCAGCTAATGTTCTCTTTTTGTCTCTCTCAGCAGCCCGCACTTTCCTTAACGCCGCGCTACAGAGAGACAATTATAAGGAAACATGCTTCTGACGTGTTTGTCCAGTTTCGCGCGAGGGCTCCAGCGAAAATCGCGCCTGGCTTCCTGGAAAACAGGTTCAGCCTTCTTGGCATTCACAAACAATCCGAGTATTGGCTCTCAGTCCACCCGTAGCTGATTGATATTTAGAGATGTTTGTGGGACCAAAACTGTTTGAACTGCAGCGTTCATAACAGACTCATCAGCCCCTCGGATCAATAAGGATAAATATTTCCCACAGCCCCACTGCTTGAGAATCAGTGTTGCACTGCTAGGTGGGAATGGGCAAAAATCAATCCGCCTGAAAGAGAGGGAGAGAGAGAGAGAGTAAGGTAGGAAAGAAAGGTGGAAACCTTCAAGCGTGCAAAATATCAATTCCTAGGGGTCTAAGGTCAAAATCTGGCCAAAAATAACCTTATGTCGTGGTAGGAGTCATTTTATATCACTTTAACAGTATATATAGATATATGTGCTAGAAATCCAGTCTTAAGTACAACAAACAATATATATATTATATATATATATATATATATATATATATATATATATATATATATATATTATTTATTATTTTTTTTTTTTACTTACTGTACTGATTTAAAATGAAAAGGACTTTAACATTTGAAATGACTATTTCATTGAATTTATTTAATGAATGATAACACAATACATTTTCCTTCGCATGGATCACACCTGTATAGTATACGCCTGTAAAGATTTTTCCACAAATCGTTTGGATTCTATATTATTTCAACTGTGAACAACATAGAACGAGCCTTGCAAAATATGTCAGAATTAGCTTGCTTCCATTATAACAAAGCACTGAAAAAAGTTGTTACCTTCAACTGTTAAATAGCATTTTTTCCCCCTTTTTATACATTTTCTTCCCCAGTATTCCTCAAATATATAAACATTCTTAAATAAGGATACATTTATTTGAGAGGCGAAATTACTTAATATATTAAATCTTGTCTTCTTAAAAATATATCAGAGTTTATACTTAAGGAAAAAATATCTGCCAGTGGGAAAAGAAAAAAATATACTTAATTCAAAAGGAAAACAAGTTTATTTTTCTTATTTTGCTGGTAGATATATTTGTTTTGAGAAATAAAATCACTTAATTTAGATTTTTGGAAAACAAGGCTTCGTGTCTTATTTAAATTTTTTAAAGTAAATGCATCTTGATTTAAGAATATTTAGTTGAAATGCATTTGTGCTGTTTTTTATTATACTAATTATTAAAAATACTGTGACAAATACCAGTTTACAGCATCAAGCAGCATGATGGACCGATTTTATCCAGCTAATAGCTAACTGGAAGCGGCTGACACCAGAAGCCTTGGGCATTCATGTGAAGTATGTCTGTGTCGGATCTTACAGTATGTTCAAAATACCACGGTATGACAAAATCTCTTCCCGCTGACATATTTCTAACCAAGCATGCAAATAGATTGCTGGACTGCCAGTTCATGCCAATTTAGACATGTTTAAATAACATCGCACGGCTTTAAACAGGAAGAGACAATTTGGTTTAGAAGACTTGAACCCCTTTGCCAATAAAAACCGTCTTTACTGCTGCTGTGTTCCCTATCTTTCTGTTTATTTTTGGTTGTGCGAGTGTGTGTGTGTGTGTGTGAAAGAGAAATATTTAATTGAATCGCTTTGCCAAGAGGAATCAGACTCAAATGCGAGAAAGCGATGTGGCAAGGTGCTTTGATCGCTGCAGACACGCAGGCATAAACCCCCTGTGCAAGTGCATTTAATAAAGTATGCTCATTTTTCTGATGAGCTTGGGTGTGAAAGGGCTAAAAAACTGTTTAATAATACACACAGAGGTTTTAAACCATTAGCTTAGCTAGCGTTAACGTGTTGGCCCAACCTTGAGCGGAGGGTTTCCAAATATATAATGACGGGAATGAGGGATTTAATATAGGGTGTAATGTGAACATACACTGCTTTATCAAAGCTGTCATTAGTTATTAGCTCTTATCGTTAGCATAGTTGCCGTTACACACAACTTAAAGACTCCTCAGCCTCTAAACTAACATACTGTAGATGTTCACAGCAGGTGGCTGGAATATGTGTGTGTTTAGTGTCACTCTCTCCTCCAGCAGTCCTCAGGTTCAGTATAGAGGCTATTGATATCTTAGTTCCAGCTCAGGAGAGTGTAGCGGTAACAATGCACTGACACTGGCCTTGATTTAGCTCAAGCCACCTGTGGTCCAGGCAAGAAACACACCATTGGGGCACATCTTCACGCTTACAGTCATTTCTGATAACACAGCACACCTGTAAGCGCTCTATGCTCCCTCACAAAGGAATATCAGCCAAGTGTGTGGGTCAGAAACACTCAGAAACTACAACTTAATGTGGCGGCAGAAGCATTTCAGATTTTGACAAGTAATAGTTTCATTATAAGAATGTAATAGAATAGAATAGAATAGAAAAGTGAAAACTGGAATTGTTGGGACATTTATTTTATTAAATAAAATGAAAGCTAAAATGGTTTTAAATCACATGAGCCAATAGAACATAATGAGCAGAACAAATGTTTAAAAAGAGAAATTGTACACTTTTTTTCCCCACTAAATGACCTCATTTTAAATGTGACGCCTCAAAAGTCTCAAAAAAGTTGGCACTAGATTTAAAAGATTCAAGAATTTATTTTTTAAAGATTCCGCTGGGAGAATATCTAACTACTAATAATAACTAATTTGGGCTTATAATATAATATAATATAAATTCATTTTTTCAAGATTTTTTTCTTTTTTTCCACCGAGGCCTGGTGGTTTTAGCCAAGACCTTGTTTCTGATTTAAATAAAAATATGACTCACATGCACATTTAAAAGGTTTTTAAGTTGACAAAATGGCTGCTGGAGGATAAAGGTGCTTAAAAGCAGTTGTTTTTTTTGTTTTTTTTTTACGTGCTGAATGTCACTGTTTAACATCATGGGACCACGTAAATGAATTTAAGCCTTTAGTCTGAGCAAAACCTCTACTGCATTAAGCTATTTCGCTATTACTTTGAAGCTAAGTTAGTGTACGGCTTTAACGTGGCACCTTTCTGGCTCCATGGAATTAAAGTGTGTCTTTGCACAAAGGGCTCTTCAAACAGGAGTGATGCTGAGAAGTTTCAAGTTTTTTGGGTGCTAAATTGAGAGCATAAAAATGGGCCGCGGTAATGCTTTAGCAATTATCTGTTCCCACTCTTCCAGGTATCCGGGCAAAGAGAATGTGTTGTTCTTCATGTTGTCAGGGCCCGTATACCCGCGTCCCCATTTTGTCTTTTCCAGATAATCACATTGTTAAAAAACCTCGAATACATGCCACGGAAGGTGCTCGCAGCCTTTGTGTCTTTGCCCAGTTCACTGGTCCTTAATGAAAGCCTCGCGAAACTAAAGCCTGTCTAGGCTGAGAACTTTCTCTGAAAGTTCACTCGACTTTTGATGAGGTGCTAGACCGAGAACCAGAGGACGTCTCATCAAGACCTCACGGCTTAACCCCGTGGAAATATGAACCCTGCTCATTTTGCAAGTTTTCGCTCAATTTCAGCAGGCCTAAAGGGCTGAAACCCTCCAGTGTTTGAGATCTGGAACAGCCAGCTAGACCCTCTCTACCTCCGGTTTACTTAATTAGCCTCTTACACCCCTTGGCATGCTGGGAATTAAGTGTGGTGACTCAATCTGGTCCCTTTTTCATAAGAAATGTATGCAGGGTCCACGGCTCGAGCAAAGCGGTGTAGTGCCAGGCCAGTTAGGTTGACTAACAGAGAGGTTACGAGTCCGTATATTGCCCTGGGGCTGGTGAGTCGTGCGCCGTTGATGAGATTAGATTGTACAACGTGTAACATGCACGACTGGAAGTATCCTGACAATATCACACCATTTCTCATCTGAATTTGTTTGTGCTGGTTTTTATTTGTGACCGTGTATAAATTGATTAGGAATAAGCCGGTGTAGCATTAAGTTAAGACACTTTGTTTTAAACCAGTGCTCTTGAGTTATTTAATTCAAAAATGCAGGCGAAGGCTGCGTCCGTGTCAAATCACGGAGGAAATGATTGTTTGCTGTCCACAGTTTGGAAAATCGGTCAACCTTCATTGTGTGCTTCAAACAATCCGCTTTCCTTCTTCCAGCCTCTCTGTCTTTCATTTGGCTTCTCATTCTCTCGCTCCCTGTCTTCTGTCTATGTGTGTATGTGTACTGTATACATATATATATGAGAGAGAGAGAGAGAGAGAGAGAGGGAGAGAGAGAGAGAGAGAGAGAGACTTATTCCATCCTCTGTTCTGTTTCCTCAGTGGTAAGTGGAGCAAAGCACAAACCAGTAGGTTTGTGGGATTTAATTGAAATTGTATTTTGACAAATACGCATTTAATGGTGTAAAATAGGCTATTGTGCGTGTGTGTCTGGGAACGTGCGATAAGGCACCCAGTTCTGAGCCAATGAGACGAAGTCTAAAGACCAACAGTGAGGGAAAACACTCACACACACACACACAGACATACACACACTTACACACAGCAACAAACACACACGCATGTGAGATTTTAATCCCCGTCTGTCTCTTACTTTCTATATATCTGTCTCTCTTTTGGCACAGAGTCAATCCTAGCTCAAGCCCTACCATTTTCTAATATATATGTTACAATTTTTCAATTTTTGCTGTCTGTCCACCTCCTGCATGCTTCTCACCCTATCACTCATACTCTTTGTCATGGAAATTGTGTAATATATGTGTCATCGCTTGCAATGCGTTTGACCGCTGAAATGTTTTTTGACTAATGTGGGGGGGGGTGGCATTGCTTTAGTTTCTGATTTGTGAACGTTGCAGCCACACTGCTCTTTTCAGATGCACAATGCATAATTGTAGTTTTTTGGACTGTGAAAATGTCTTCTGGTTTCCCAATTTAGAGAGCTAGACATGTCAGTGCCGTGATTGCGTATGCATATGAGCACACTTGCTCTTTTTTTATGACAGATAGATGAGAAGTCAGGAAAATGAGGGTCAGCGCCACATTTCCGAGACTCGTGATGCCTTCTGATGAGAGAGAGAGTGAGCGGGAGATGCCGAGAGAGGGAGTCGCATTAGGTAATTGGCAGTGAGATAGTCGGCAGAATGAAATTATGCTAGTTAATCTCTGCTCAATTAATCATAGCTGGAGAGCTCTAACGGTAGACTAATTATTTCCCCAAGTGCTTTTAAGCACCATAAGGGGACACCTATACCTGTTCAACACTGGTGAGAATCTGCAGGGTGTTTTCTGAAATTGGGTGCATTGTGCACTTTATGTTGTTGTTGTTGTTATTATTATTATTATTATTATTATTATTATTATTATTATTATTATTATTATTATTATTATTATTATTATTATTATTAAATATATTTGGAAAATATGAATGAAGTAACATTTTTAGATATAAATTCACAATTTAAACTAAGTATAATTTATTGAAAATAAAATTACAATTATGAGATTAATTCAAAATTAATTGCAAAAATAAGATGTACACACATTGTGTGACAATATGAGATTAGTTATTTATTTACTTGTTTGTTTGTTTATTTTTTATTCTATTTATTTAAATGATTCTATCCCATTATTACTACTACTACTACTATTAATAATAATAATAATAATAATAGTAATTATATAATATAATATAATTAATAATTGATTGATATAATAATTTTCTAATAATTAGAATAAGACATATTTGAGATTATATTGAAATCATTATTCAAAATTCTTGCAAAAAAGTAACACAATGTAAAATGTCGGTCTCTTGTGAAACCAAAAGAAACATTTACAAGACATGTGAGGATTTTAGACTTACTCAGAGAAAAATCTGAGAAGCAAGGGACTTGCTCCATTTTCTCTGTATTTAGTCTCATTACTGTCTTGGAAAAACATTCGAGATATTAAAGGGATCTGATTTTCTTTTATATGTGAATGTAAGATAATAATTTGAGGGCGACCTGCGGCGTGTGGGCCGATGTCTGATGTAGAGATAGAGAAAGAGACAGGAGTGCAAGAGAGGAAAATAAATACACACATCACTCCACTGCACCTCATTGCACCATGTCTGACATGGTTCTTCTCCTGCTGTTGTGTTACTGTACACTCTGTTGTCCTGGCTCACTGATGCAGCGCCACTGAAAGCATATGCAATGCAACACTGAGGTTATTGAAGCAAACCAGGTCAACAGCGGCCTCAGTCCTCGTGAAGCTCTACCGGCTCGTTCTCGCCCATCACGTTAGCTCAGCTAAAGCACTTGTGAGCTGACTGCTGCGTTACCTCGTCTAATGCTATTAGAGGGCGTTATGCTGTCAGTTTGCTGGGAATTTCCGAGGGAAAACGCTAAAAAGTTACTTTTGATAGCTAAATTATTCTGTTTGCCCATGAGCAAGTACGTTGCTACTATGTCATATGGCCTCAAAAAGTATCTGAACTTTAACTCTAGTTCATCACGTTAAATATGAAGATGGCCCAGTAATTTTTGACATATAAAAAGCCTAGTTTTTTCTTACATTTTAATCATGCAAAGAACCCTTTTTCACTCTTAAATAATCTTTCATGCAATGCAAATAAAGATTTTTCATTCAACCACTAATGCCAGCAGAGAACCTTTAAGAGTGTAATTGTCTAGTACTTTTTTGGCGGGTCAATATATACGTGTGCGTATAAGTGAAGTAGAATGACAGATGTGATGGTTTGAGTCTAGGTGTCCACAATGTGCGAAGAACTAGAGAATGTGAGAGAGAGAACATTAGATCAGCAGCCTAATGAGTCTACAAGGACAGTCCAGAGTTATTGAATCAAATGGACAACACTAACAGGAAAGAAAAGAACAGTATCCCTCGTTTTTCTTTCCCCTCAATATCCCAGCCTTTTCAGCAGCGTCTGTTGAAAAGAACAACCATCTCTTGTGCAGACGCCTCCTAATGAAAATATAAAACTCGTGAAGCGTCTGTGGACAAAGACAAGATAATGTGTTAAAGAGGGGTTTTAATCTCACTAAGAGAAAGAGCGTGATGCTGATTAGAGGCTGGTTTTAGATGCAAGTGAAACAGACAGGGACATTCACAGGGCAAAACATTCCTGTTGTTGCAAAAAAGTGATAGTGTCTCAATGTGTGCAGTTCACCACTGCACAGTGTCCAAAAAGCAATATGTCAGCAGGATGTCGTCATATAGGTAAACAGTATCAATATGATGTACAGCATCTGCTGAGATTGTGATGTGTGAAACCAGTGGACACTTTGCTATCCCATAAGGCTACGTAAGCTGAGGAACTGTCAGATTTGAAAAGTTGACAAAAAAGTGGGAAAAAGTGAGATGGCCGTGCTGTTGATATCAAAAAGGGTTGTTCTTTGCAGTCGAAACTGTATTGGTTTAACAGCACCCAAGTTCGGGGCTGGTAGAGGGCAAGGAAATGAGTGAACTATCTCTTTAAATATGTTCTTGTTGGCAGTGATTTTGTCATTTCATGCTGGATTTCTCTCCCAGGGTGAACCACGGCATTACTTGACATTGACATTTCGTCTTGTGGTTTGTCGAGGCGCGCGTTATTGTGTGCCTGAACACATGTGGCAGATGCTATTCTGTAAATGCTGTATATGCATCGGATAATCTTGTGGATTCCGCTGATATTTTAGGCTGTCTTTCTCTCAAAGACACACACAGAGCTACTGGACAGAAGGGTCAGCGATTCTGGCTGGCAGTTATGTTTTGGCAGGGCCTCCCATCCGGAAAACAGAGAGCAAAAGAGCAGCCTGTAGTTCAGCGGGCCTCTGAGGGACGAGGCTTAACTTGCAGAAGATGAAAACACATGCACACGCAGAGCGCTAAAAATATAGAAGGACGACTAATGCTTTCACGCGCAAACACGTTCACGCGTGCTAGAAAAGCTAGGCATTAAGCCTTAAACAGCGGGACAAAATACACACACACACACCCAAACACATAGATTACAAAATCCTCATATCCCTGTCAATTAGCTGAGCCTCTGGCCCACTTACAGCTTTCCAGAACCCTGCCACCAGCCTCACAACAGCAGAGCTCCAACTGCGCCAGGGAATCTACTTTTGTCCACACGTAATTAACTCACAGAATAGCTCTGAGAGCCATATCTTCCGTTCCCCCCTCCCGCCGTTCCCCTGATCTCTCGTTTTCAAACCCTCCGTCGGAGAAGAGTGGATGTTTCTTTTGAGTTATTCAAAAGGACTGGCTGTGGAAAATGGCAGGCATTATACTCCGAGCCCCCGTCGGCAGAAAAGCCCACTATACGGAGTGACAGTTAGCGTGCCACAGAGCTGCGTGCGTTTCCGGCTTCTCTGCAGCCCGGCGACATTCGCTCTGCCTTGGGCTAGAGGCCCGAGTATGGCCCCCTTTGTTTGCCGTCTCCAAAGCCTCGCTTTTCAGGCTCAAAACCGAGTTTTAAAAGTGGCTTGGGGTCACATTTAAAGCCAAGGGGGTTTTTAGGGAGAATCTGAAAGGAATAAATACTCTTTTAACTTTGCAGGCAAATATACATTTGGTTTCGCTATTGTTACTCTTGTAGAAAAGTAATATATTTAAAATACAGAAATTGCACACTAAGTTCATTTCTATTAACATAATTACTGACAGATTGCTTGAGACTTGCTGATTTCAAAAACATATTTTTAGAGTATTACTTATGCACAATGTACATTTCTTAATATTAAGCCTAAAATGTGTTTTGATGTCACTATTGATGCACAATTGATGCTTGTATGATAACTGAATGATATAAGTCTTTAAAATAATATATATATATATATATATATATATATATATATATATATATATATATATATATATATATATATAAATAATAAATAATATAATATATAAGTAAATGTAATTGTAAATGTATTTGTAATTTATTTAGCATGACATAAGAGAGATTTTAAATAGCACATACAACTTTGGATCATATTCATAGTTCATGTAATTGCATATTATCTGTGTTTACTTCATATATGATTATTGCTGACCTTGGAATCAGTTGGGTGAAAGTAATTGCAAATGAAATTGTTAAGAAAAGTAAGTTATTTCTGAGTAAGGTTTGAACATTGTCGACGGCCCTCGGTTAGATTATTATTATTTTTTGCAATTCAAAAACATTTCTACATTTTTGTTGCATTCATTCAAATATTTTTAAAAGAGAGGAGAGAAAGAATTATGAATATAAATGGATCAGTGGATTTCAGTCTGACTTATTCACTCCTGTAAGATGTTCATTTAAATGAAACAAGGTGGAGGCAAAACCATTCTAGCAATGATTGAATTCATCTCAATGCATGTTTGACCTGTGTCTGCCCCCATCTAAATGCTCTGAATTATTGCTGCTTCAGAGTGTGTCTTTGAGTGACATCTTAAATGGTCTCCATCTTACCTCTATAATGAGCTGGAAGAGAGACAGAGATTGTGCAAATCACAATTACATGCTGTTATATTACATTAACTGCAGCCTAAAATCAGCCAATGTTCTGTTCCATTTGCAATGAGATTATTGGACAAAACTGTTCTTAGAAGAGAACCTAAAATAGGCGCACAAACTAGGAAAAGATGAAATCCAAGTCTAGACCTAAAAAAAAAGATAGCTTAAGATGGGAGAGAACAAACTTATGGGGAAGAAAAAGAACATTGAACAGGAAACTATACTTAATATGCCAGCACTTATAAGTTTCACTTGAATGCTTCAGCACAGAAGCAGAATGGATAACAGTCAAAACGATCTAATGTATAAAAATCCGTCCATCTCAGACATTCAAGAGTTTCCAAAGTATCTTCCATGCTTAGACTAAACCATAACTCATTTTTCATTGTTGGCTTTCACTGACCATTTTTGTGAAGTGTATGTGTGTAATGTAATGTAGCGTCACAGAGTTAGTGACGGAATGGTGAAACAGAAGCGTAGCCTCCAGTAACAGGCTGTATGGCAGCAGTGTGCAAGGAGCGCTAATAAAGTACCGCTCTCATGCACGCTGCTTCTTTTGTTGTTTTTCACAGGAGGAAACAATAGCTGAAGACGGCACAGTAAGCGATAGATGAAAAGCCAATGTACGGCCTTGAGGGGGCTGAGTGGTATGAGAGCCAGGCATTGGAGTTGTGAAGTTGTGGAGATGCGGTAGTGGTCTGAAAGACTGATTGGCATGAATGTATATCAACTGAACACTAACAATCAAAATTGGCCGGACTTGCAGCTCTATTTGCACAGAATACTAGGCTGATGGAAAATGCTAATGTTGATTCTGTTTAGTTTGATGGACAGTTATACTTCAAATGTACTTCAAAAAGGTCAGGGACATTCCAAACCTGTATGACTTTTCTTTCAGGGAGCAAAACAAGTTGAACTTTTGAAGAATATTCTGGCTAATCTTTTCTGTGTAATACCAGCGAAGCACTGGATAGCCTTTAATTCACTGATATCCTTGTCTAGGTCTCTTTTGCATGCCAATCAGAGAGTGGACTCTTTAATGAATCGACTGATCCATTTCACAAAGGTATAAATGACCTGTGTCATAATCATTATGATACTTTCTGAAATCTAGCAATAGATTTGTTTGAGGTACAGACCAAATGTAGGTCTAAAAGTCTGGTCTAGCTGTCCTTGGCAAGTTAATGAGAGAAGAAGCAGCAGGCAATGTGATTCTTTTGAGCCAGTGAATCAGTTGATCTAATTCACAAAAGTCTAAATGATTCTTCATTCATTTTGATCACACGGAAAAGAACAGCCAGCACGTTAATCAGTATTATTTTTTACGCGTTCTCTGAATGAAAGTAAAAAAAAAAATTTTCTCTGTCATTTCCTTACAGAGACTTAACGCAGTGTTTTAAAGAGATGAGCGTCAGATCGCACGCTGACGTTTTCCTGACAGTCGTGTATGTGAATAACCTGTTACAGTTCTTAATGCCTCTTTGAACACATTAACTGTCACATAAGATTTATCCAGCCATTTTGTAATCCCTGTCTGAAGCATTAACATTGCGCTGGCATATCGACGTCCTGCAGATCAGAGCCTACACACTCATCTTTGTTATTAGTGCTATTGAGGTACCGTCGCTTGACTGAGTGTTCACTGGTGCATGACAGAGCTTTGTGGGGCGAACGTACATCCACACCTTTCCCTAGACACTGGGCAGCAATCCACCCTTACGGTCTCATAAAAGCACACAGGAAGCAGCGCTGAACTCTTTCTGTGGTCTGGTGTCTCGGTCAGACCCAACTAACCCTTACGTGCCCACAATGCAACCACACCGCAGAGACCGCCACTAAAGTTAACAGGAGCTCTTCAGGCATTTATAGTCTGGCCCTGAGGTCAGGAGGACATGTTTGGGGGTTCGCTTGAGGTCAGCGAATGGTCGTAATTGGACAAGGATGCTAAATTGGTTTGCGGCAACTAGTATCCTGAACAGTCTTGGGAGACAGTCTGAGTGGGTTTAAATGCCAGCCTGTTGTAAAGGGTGACTGAAGAACGCCATTCATAGCACTCGTTCTTTTTTTTTTTGCAGCATTGATTTAAAGGGTTAGCAATAAAGAAAGTTGCGGAGCGACACGTTTGTTGCTTTTGTACAGATGTGTTTGTTTCTTTTCTTACTCTCAATTTCTCTCAATCTGTCAATGAATATCTTTTTATGGTCCACCATAGAAGACATTTTTTGCAAACATGCCATGCAATCAATTGATTTTCAGATAACTGCAACACATTATGCTTTTTTGTCTGACACCTTTCACTAAATTGATTAATCTTACATAGCATTGCACTGTGAAAAAAACCGAACAGTGATTCTACCCTATTCTTTCTTTGCAGGAGAAAAAGAACATTAAAAGTAAGCCATGGTTAACCCAAATTTTTGCTCTTCAACAAAAGGCAGCATGCTTTCTTTTTTTAGATTTGCACTCACCCTCTCTTGCTTGTGCCATACCTCACATTTGGTCATTAACCGACCATCTCTAACACTGCAGCTTTGTGCTTTGGCATCAAAGGTTAGGGATTTTAGCATTTACTGTTTGTGTGCACTTCAGCTTAGTGAACTTCATATTCAGCCTTGTTTGTGCATAGACTTTTGGCGCATCTGATGGTTATCTGTTTGCTTGTCAAGTGTTTAAAAGTGTAAACAGAATTCTATTCGTTCAGAAGACATTCTGAATAGAAGAGATATGAGATGTTAAGGATACTAGTGGCTTTGTGGCTTTGAATCTAAAATCTCTTCTCCCAGCCTGGGAAAATAAGCAATCATTCAGATGCGTGACAGTTAGAGCCTTTAGAAAATGCTTGTATAATCCTTTTAACTTACATACATGTGTTAAAGATGTAACCCAATATCATGCCACTTCGCAGCAAATCCTCCAATATGTCGCTCCATAAGTACACTGTAGGTGTTCCCTCAGGCCAAGGAGGGGATTAAGCTAGAAAAAGACACATTGTCTTCTTTCCCGTACAACTTTGCAAAAATTTGATAGCTTTCGTAGAGTCAGCCTGTTTGCTGAAACATAAAAAACATGACGCATACACAGCGCTTGCATAAAAGCACACCAACTACACACAGCTAGATGGATTCAGGCCGTTAGTTTAGAAGTCAGAAGTCATGGAACGGTAGAATTGCCCCACGTTTTCAAAGCATGGTCTTCTTTTTAGAGCTCACATTATTTCTTCTTTCGTTTAATTTGTGTTTTAGCTTTAAGTGTTGTTGTTTGTGTATGTACCTTTCCATTTTTGTGTGCTGTGGTATGTGTTGACCATGAAGTTACAGTGATTAAATGAAAAAAATGCACAAAGCTGATCAAAAACATTTGTCAAAAAGCAATTTCATGAGACACATACCACAATTTTATTATTATTATTATTATTTTTTGTGTCAATATATCAATGTTTTCTTTAGTTTCTCCACTTATTTACAGCCAAACAACTTCATTAACGTTCTGTTTTCTTCTCTGTTTCCCCCAGACTCTCGGCCCCTGCCTGACGTAGCTATGACGGGTAAATGCACACGGGAGTGTGACGAATACGGCCACTCGGATGCCTGCTGGATGCCTGTGCGCACCTCGCCTGAACGTAGGCCCAAGGCCACCCCTCCCAAACTCTCCACCTTCATGACCTCCCCCGGCGGCAGCGTTGCCGAACAGCCCGGCAGCCAGGAGACGCTAGCTGTTGCCAACGGGGACCCCTCGCACCTGCTGGGCGACCGTAACCGTAATCTCCTTAACAAGAAGATGGCCTCCTCCTCCTCATCCTACGACGCCTTTAGTTCAGCTGGTTTTTCCGCCAGCGAGGAAACATCTCGCCCCACCGAGGAGATTCCGCTAGCGCCCACGGGTGAATACAAGCCGACGCAATGCGGAACTCTCACGAGGCGGGAAGTTTACCTGTAATCGACACGCGGCGGCTGCGAAGGGACGATGACAGTGACTCAGCATGGTCAGAGATGCTGTTAGCAAACCAAACCCTAAAACAAAAGCAACATGGATTTTCCTCAAACTGCTCGCGCAACGCGTGCGGCGCTACTTTCGAACTTAAATAGCCGTCTGAGTAAAAACTGTGGAATTACATGTTGTAAATGTGCGTGAGAAGGATGAGACGGAGGAGGGGGAAGTGGCAGAGGTGGAGAGTGTTGGTGGATCAGTGCTACTTTGCTGCTAGCGTATCGGGCCCCGTAGACTTCCCCAAAGTGCTGCCTGGTTTCTGTAGACCTCTTTCTAAACATGCATGCATCATCTAGCCCCTTAAGAGTGTGTGGCCCTTGAGACAGACCTGGACTATACCTTTTTGTGTTCGTTTTTATAACCGACCACGAACCGATGAGACTGGTTCTGTCTTTTAATCCGTTTTTATTTTCGGGGGTGGGCGGGATTGTTTTTATGTGGATGTATTATGTCCATATGCAATCAGTCGAAGTGCTGAACTGTCCGGACAACCAATCGCATTAACAAAGAAGAAAAAAAGACAGGCTAACGATGGACGAAAATCATCGTACGACGATCGGTGATGACATAACTAAATGATGTCGGAGCGCTTCGTACGTCGTCATTGACTTTAGCCTTTTACAAGGGTTTGTAGATACTCAAATGGCGCAAGTGAACGGCGTACGTGCTGACGAACTTACAGCGCGAGAAGCAAGTTTACCTGTGTGCCTATCAACTTTATGTACACATGAAGGAACACAAGCATACACAGATCCACTAATGCACGTTTTTTTGTCGTGTGGGTGAAGTATTGTACATATATATATATATAATCTGTAAACATACTCTGGACACACACGCATTGAAATCACGAGCGATCCGTTTTCATCCCGCTCACATGCACCTCTGGAAGTAGAGGGAGGTTCTTTACATTGCAGAGCTTGTCAGTTATTTGCCTGAATGCCATGGGTTTGTGTAATTGTGGTTCATCCCTCTCTAGATGTGTGAAACTATGCTGAAGTTTTTGTGGTCTCAAGATGGCCTCCTGGCGCGCACACTTGCAAACACGCATACGCACACACAATTGATCCGCGCACTGTACATACACATTTTGATTATCCCATAAAGCCACAGGAACACTATTTGGAAATGCTGCTGGGGTGAATTAGTTTAATAATATTGCCCTGCTGAAGAGCTTGGGCTGGCCCTGTGTAACATTCCTAGTATGAATGTTAAATAGAGCAATAAACTCATTCAACAGATTCACTCTCAATCTCACACACTTCAGAAGAGTAATCAAGGATGAGAACTCGTGTCCCTCGTGTAGCAGTCAGAGTGAACCGACTACTTGTACAATCACATTCAAAGTTCTGCTACTACAGGCACGATTGGAGCGATTGCAATGCGACGCATGATGCCGCTGTATAACCAAAGTATCGGGAACAACATGACGTGATGTCTCAAAGAACTGGGACAGAAAAGCTCCTTTTTAGGTCACATGTTGCTTTAATTACCTTCACATATGTTCCAGTGCAATGTGGGGAAACCACATGCACGCTTATACATGCATCACGGGCCTATCCCAAACCATTTGCAAGAGTAGGAGTATACCTAGGAGGCGTCGTGCTTTTAAAAAAGGTGGTAAATTATTCAGATGCAATTGATTTTTCGTTTCGTTTTGTTTTGTTTTATATGTTAATGATTCCTTAAGTTTGAACGGACTGCCTTTTTTGCAGCTTCCAGATCTGTAGTCTGTATGTACTACTCGTGTTTAAAAGAAGTGCTCTGATGCTTACAAACTGTATACATAGATATGTACTTTTTATTGCACGTTTAAAGGGAATCTACACTTACTATGAAGAAGAAGAAGAAAAAAAAAAAGTGTACAAATATCATACCCTGTGAACATGGAAGTCCACTGCTTGCATTTGTTACGAACAGACACTAGACATTGTAGTATGATTATGTATATTGATTTGACGAGGATGAAAAAGAATCATACACATTCGTGATTGACTGATTTATTTAGGTTAGATTTATTTTATATCATCCGTTGCTTATCCGATTTATTTATAATTTTGTTTTATAGCAAACGTGCTTTTATCCATTGGTTCTGTAATGTTTATATTCTTTTCACAGACAAGTACCTTTCATTATGTAGAAAATGAGTTGTGAAACTTGATTCCAAAACAATTCAAAGGAGTCTCACGTAACTCACAACTCCGTTCTCCGTTCTATTTGTTTTTCAAATATACGCTCATAATGATGCCCTCTTCGGATCTCATCAGTCATATCTTTCCCTTTCCTTCCCAGTGCCACTTTGTATATGTAGTGCTTCTGTAAAAAAGAAAAGAACAAAAAAAAAAAAAAAAAAAACAAAACTATAGAGTGAATGCAAAATATGCAACTGTGCCTTTTTATACCTTTATTGGTATGACTCGTTGGTTTTAACCAGTATGAAACCAATTGTACTGAGATGCTTTCTAAAAGTGAAGGAAGAGTACTTTATGCTAAAACTACAGTTCTGGCAATTTTACTATGATAGACTTTCAAATAACAAAAGCTTTTATCTTGTGGCTTCTTTAAGTAAGCTCAGTCGAACTTTGTCAAGTATATTGATGAGTACCAACTGTACATGTCATAGGTGATACCCTGGTATATCCATCCATTTCAAAGTAAGCATGGTCTCACGTCCAAACTGCAAGGATAACCGTAGTCACGAAAGCGACGGATAAGTAACGATATGGTGGCGGCACAGCAAAACAAAAGAAAACGCTGCGTCCTTTAAGAATGAAGCAAGCACGCTTTGAGATATTCTGCCGTTTTCGTGATATAAGAAGGCAGAAGAAACACAAAGCTCCAAAGGTCTGTGAATGGGACACACACCTCAGAGGAATATATATATATATATATATATATATATATATATATATATATATATATATATATATATATATATATATATATATCAGCTGATTAGACACAATAGGAGTATATGGCAGTTACTATATTTAAAAAAAAACAAAACAAAAAAAAACTCGAAGATCAACACCTACATCTACTGTACATGACTGGAAAACATCCGCACCTTAATTCTTAAAAGACATCAGACTTTGTTGTCGACGTGCTGAACTCGCTTTCGTTAAATCGTCGTTTGCACTCTGGGGTGTGTGTTCCTTAAGCTTTCAACTTAGAAGATAAAAGACTTAAGTTGTAGCACTTAGGTCATAGGACACGTCACAGGTTATGAAAAAAGAAATTGTAATTTTAATCATACTCTATTTGTCCTTTGACTTGGATGTTGATGTAGAATTGAGGATTGATTTTAATCATTGTTTTATTAGGAGTCACTATGCACGCAGCTTAGCTGAACATGGCAAATGTACTGAGCGCAAGCCCACCTCTATTTATGATCTATTTTACATAATTTTTGCTTTTGTACAGGTATTTCTGTAAATAAATTGCTTGTCATTTTTGTCTCTGCAGAAATTAAAATATACCATGATACAACCGTGGCTGGGTTTGTTTTTTTGTTTTGGCTTTTTTGTTTCTTTTAGTATATTACACAAACGATAATAATTTCGTTTGTCAAATTATACATTGAATACTTGCAAACAAACAAGCAGTCGAATTAGTAAATAAATACACGATTTGTTTGTACAGTGTTTTTCTTGCACTTTATTCTACAGTGTGTACTGTACATGTACTTACAGTGTATTTAAAGAATACATACTTAAGAAAGTATTGTAATATAAAGGTAGGTTGAGGGTTAGTACCTAGATATTACCCAGTTATTGTCATTTCTTTAATAAGTACACGGTATGTACATGTGGAGCGGGACTGTAAACTAAAGTGCTACTTTTTTCTGCTTGTTAAAAAATGCCAGCCAGTAATACATTTTAAATGCATTGCAAGTCAAAGAGCACATTTGCACAGCCAACACAGTCTGCCAAGCAACATACCTATAAACGAAGCCTTTTACTTTGCTAAGTTGTGATGTCAAACACAGGCTTCTTTGCTTGACGGCATCCAGTTTAGAAATAAATAGAAAGCAGATACCGTTCTCCGTTTTCCCAATGCTGCTAAAACTTTCATTGAGTGTCAATCATCAATCAGAGATAATCATAGCACAGTTTAGTTTTAATGAATTCCTAAACAGAATCAGACTCAGTACATTAAAACAGTGTCTAGACTCTGATATAGAACGGTGCTCAAAGCTACAGTTCACAGTGATAATCAGTGCTTCTGACTCATTCAAAGAATTCAGTAAAATATGTAAAATATAACAGTACAAAGCAATACCACCCATGTTTCATCTACATTTTTACATAATCACACTACAATGTAATTAATGTACCAAAATAGAACTCTAATCAAATTAGTTTTAAACAATGTGTCCGACAACTGCTTTATTTGGAGTTCTTATCTGGTATACAGTGGCACAATATAGTTCTGCTTTTTTTTTTTTTGAAAAGGCAAACAGTCGACTTCAATAAACAAGACCAGACACAAGAAGAGATGAGGTGTGTGCTTAACTAGTGATGCTGAAAAATAAACTTGATAGTGTGCAGGTGTGGCTGGTTGGTAATCAGGAGAGAGTGTGCGCTGTGATTGGAGGAATCCAATCCGTGAAACTGCCCGACTAAATGTAGAATTAAATACGCATCTTGACTCCACCAAAATTGTTCTTTGCGAGCTCCACAGGGTCAGAATTCATGGTTGGGCTGCTATGGCTAAGCATTTGGTCACTCATGCCAGTGCCAAATGTTGGTTTTAATGGTGCCAGCAGTGAAAGCATATATTGTTCTCTGATGGGTCCGCTGTTTTTTTTTTTTCCCTCACAAGTTACAATCTGGAGAAGCCCCAAACAGGCTTACCACCTGGGCTGTTGCATGCCCAAAGTGAAGCATGGGGGTGGATCAGTGATGGGTTGGGCTGCAATATCATGCCATTAGCTACTGTGCTTGATGGGTCACATGCCAGTGACTACTGAACCGTTCTGGAGGACCATGTGCACCTAATGGTTGAAACATTGTACCCTGAAAGTGGTGCCATATCTAGATGATAATGCACCAATACACACATTAAGACGAGTGTTGTTGAACATGAAAGTAAAATTGAACCTCTCCTGGCCTGTGCAATCACCAGATTTAAATATTGATGAGATATTTGGGGGAATATTGAAGGAACAAGTCAGGAAATGTTTTCCTCCACAAGCATCACTTAGTGACTTGGCTACTGTTCTGCGAGAGGAATGGCTCAACATTTCACTGGCCACTGTGCAGGGTTTGTATCTGTCATTACCAAGACAAATTGATGCTGTATTGGCTGCAAAAAGAGGCCCTACACCGCACTAATAAAATACTGCGGTCTAAAACCAGGTGTTTCAGTCATGAATGCCATGAATGTTCAATGGACTGCAGGAAATTACTCATTCAGGCTCTATGAAAAATAGGGAATGAGGTGTTTTATACAGAAAAGATATTATTCAGCAGCAAAAATGTGTCATTTCCAAAAAAAGCCTTATAAGTAGAGCTGCAGACGTATACACTGTGAACAGCTGTGAATAACAGGAATTATTTTTGTCTCTGTGATTAGTTGCACAAGGACGTGGGTAACACAACCCTTGAGATTTGTTTAAAAAAATGCATTATTTACCCTGTGCCCTAGAGACTTTGCTGACTTCTACTTTTGCAGAAGGGTGCCTAAACTCCCCAGAGTTCACTGCTGTTCCCTGCTCAGCCTCATAAAGTCCCTCAGCCAGCGTGATGGATGTAGCACTCACAGAGGACTGACCCTGGACCAGCGGCTCTCAGCTGCCGCAGAAATCCAACGTGACCCTCGAGGTATGAGAGCACCGCTATTACACCCCCAAAACTCTCTAACTTCTTTTGGACTCAATAATGTAAACTTGTCCCTAACCTTTTTGACCATGTTTGACCATGATTTATACAATGCTCCAAATACAGGCTTCCTGGGTGTAAAAACAACAAATAATAGTAGCAAAAACGTGAAGACTTCTGTACAGCATTACGTAATTATGTTTACAAAACGGGGGGCAGGAAAGGACACCTCATCCGGAATGAGAGCAAACTATGTAACTGTGTTCGTCCCCCATCTCAATAGCACATAATGCATCTTCATCTGGATCAGATGTTAGGGTGTGGTAAAAGGGAGAAATGGAAAGAAATGGAGATCCAGATAGAGCGGGAGAGAGTCGATACTCAGCAAGGGTAATTAATAATGTCATTGATCAGCGCTCACTGCTGTTCTGCTCAAGATGGTGTTTTGAAATGAATTTCCCTGTCATATTTAACCCTGCCTTTGTCAGCCACTGATTGAGAATTATATGAACCACCGAGGCAATGCCAAAACATATGGGCCCAGCCCATACCCTGTCAATGCAGAGTTATGTTTACCTGATTTATGATTTTCTAATATTCTCCTCTATATAACGGGAAATTCAATCAAAGGCTGTTAGCACTTTGTACAATTGATTTTTGGTATTTGCGTGGACTATTTTTTTTCTCCTTCAGTATGAAGTGAAAGAATTAAATCAGCATTTCAAGTGCTGTGGAAGTGAAGAACTAAATGATGAGTTTTTTTAAAAAAAGTCATACAATATATTTAAAAAAGATTTCCCTGTTCATTCTCTGTACCTATCATAAAACGCTACATAAATAAAGGTGACTTTACTTGAACAGCATGACTGCGAATGTGAGATCTATAAACAAGAAGTCAATATTGACTAATTTACTAATTAGGCAATTATTTTTGCTTAGCCAATGGAAATAGTTACAAACAGTGAAAGTCAAAACAAGATTATGCTGCTGCATGACTACTGGAAACGCACGGTAGTTTCATTTCTGAATCAATCTGTGTTTTTGAACAAATCAGCTGAGTGAATGATTCAGTGACTCACTTATTAACACAGTCACGTGTCAACACCTAGCGGCCGACAAAAAACCAATCCAGACGCACAAAATAAAAGACTACTTGCTGCATCAGGTGACTTATTAATACATAAATATGCAATGTTTAATAAATGTATGTAAAAAAAAAATAAATATCCAACCACTAATACAGAAGAGTGCATTGATACAAACAGTGAAAATTCTCATTGCTCATGGAACCCCCAGCCCAAATGCATGATGCTATATGGATGGTAATCCAAACGGATTTGCCAAGAGCTAAATTTGATCACTTCCAGACAGTTTGAGTTCTCAGAACTGATGGCAGACTAATATTGGCCAAATCAACCTTTCTCTTCTAGCAGTGGCCATATTTCTTCCTTTTTTTATGTCACGCTGTTAAGAACTGCCAGTGTGATCCATCGAGGTGGAGCTCTGGGCCTCAGCACTCATGTCCATAATCTGTCCCTTCCCTCACTATCCCATTAATCACTTTACATTTTGACAGACTGAACTAAAACCCTGTGATTTAACCAAGCGAGAGTGTGGGTATTTGTAAATGTGATGGAACAGTGACAGGCAACAGGCACATCTATTGTCTGCTCTGGATCAAGTAGGTCAGCACTTATTCCAGACCATGGTCAAAGTGCACCATTCCTGCTCTGATAGATTAGCAGTCATGGCACGAGAGACAGCGAGTTTAAGAGACTCTCTATTGACATGCTGCCCACATACATCTCTGCTGCAGCAGCTATGTTAACAAACAGGAACAGTCTGTTTATTAGTGCACTGTGTCTTTTTTTTTGTCTATTGTATTATTTCCCACTGTATGAACAATAAATAATAACAGCACATGGATTTTTGCTTCTACTTCTAATTTAATTCATTAAAAATTAAACAGCACAATGCAATCTGCAATCTTTTTTTTTTTTTACATTTATTTCAAAATGTGCAATCATTATAAATTAATAAAATTAATAGGTACTCATTTCAGTGGTGTTACATGAATATTTTTTTAATGACTATAACTGGATTCGTACCCAGACAACATTAGAAATGGATTTGGACCTTTTTACATCCTTAACTAAAATAGTTAACTAAAATATATGAAATAGTTTCTTCCTTCATTAATTTATTAGTTAATTAGTTAGATAAAAAAATCTATATATAAAAATTTTAATTTTATAAAATTTGAATTTATTAAAAACTCTAACATCATGTAGTAATAAAATTATATATATATATATATATATATATATATATATATATATATATATATATATATATATATAATTTTATTACTACATGTAATATATATATAATATATATATAAATATATATATATATATATATATATATATATATATATATATATATATATATATATATATATATATATTATTTTAATAAATAAGAATTAATTATTATTTTTGATGTTTTATTGCTAGATGCTTAGCCTCATAAAAGTGTAACAAAAAAATGAATAAAAAGCTATACACACAAACACACACTGTTAAATATAAGGCTATTTTATTCTGTTGTCGCAGTAAAGCATCCAACTCACCATTTGCTGCAACACATTGGAAACATAGAGCTTCCTAACAAGGCCTTGTGTCAGCACCTTGCTGGTGGGAATTTACTCACAGTTTGGGCATCAGGGGATCAAATGAGATTGACCATATTAAGTGTTTAGTCAAGGTTTGGAGAATGATTTGAATGCCACAGTCTACATAAGTGATATACACAGCCTGACCTTGCTGGCAATCTTAAGATATTATTCAAAGTTTCTCTCTCCCTCTTTCTCTCTTTTGCTTTGAGTGCGTCTATGTGGGGAAAATATGATGAATTCGGTCCACAGTTTGATCCCAAGCTGCATCTGAGCTTAAGAGACTTGAGAGCATGCCTGAATCTCAAGATGGGAACGTGTTTGGACTCTACCATACAGCACACACACACACACACACACACACACACACACAGAGCATGACTCCTTCGCCATCACAGATTCTTTCTCTCGACACAGCGCAACACATTTATTTCCCTTAACCAGCAAGATTTCTGTGCACACACACTCACACTGACATGGTGGAAGAAGCTGTTTTTCTTCATTCAGTAGGTGCTCTGAGCCCCGGCGTCCTCAGCCGGCGCAAGAAGCAACAATAAATACTGACTCCAGTTAAATAAGCATGTGAAATAACAGTGCTCAAACAAGGCCTCGGAATGTTTCAAAACTGTCCCCTCTCGCGTCTGAAGGCATCTTTATAAAGCGTGCAAATGTATGGCCGTGTAAAGCGGTTATGAATAATGCAGCGCGTGTGTGGTGATGGGCTGCAGAGATGAATGGTCTTGGGGGAACAGGGCTTAGACTGACTGCCTCTTACCACTTTATCCCCTTAATTACACCATGGGATCCGATATAGGGATCAATTAATTCAAGTGGCTCTGGATTTGGCTGATTGGGGATTTCAGAGAGCCATAAAGCTGATAATATGAGCGCTCTCGATTCCCAGAAGGGATGTGGAAAGCGAACAGATGCGAGCAGCAGACACAAACACACATATGCACATACAGACGCACACTGACAAACAAACAACATGCTGAGCGGTGAACTGTGTGGGCTGTGCATCCACATGATAACTCTTGATCTTAAGTAGACTCTCAAAATTGCTATCGGCAATATTGTGTCAAACATTAAAAACGTACAGTACTGTATATCTAGGCAGTCATCATCACAAACAGAAGACCAAAGAGCATTTACAGTAGAAAGCGAGAAAACTGGAGGTTGTCTAATGATCTATATATTAAAGCCAGATTTGCTTACAGCTAGCAAGAGCTAGTGCTTTTTGAGAGTCACTAGTCTCAGGATTACTGTTCTTTATGTTAGGTGGCCTTAACTACTATGTACTTGCATCAAAGAATGAGTACAATGTGCTTATTGTGATTATACTGTATTGCAAAATACTTTTTGATGCTACTGAGGTGGTATACAGGGAACGTTTGGGACAGGTTTGGTGGTATGGGTAGGTTTAAGAGTGGGTTTAAGAAATAGTTCACCCGAAAATGAAAATGACGGCATATTTTACTCATTTATCCTATTTTCTAAAAATGTATCCTGGGTCTTCCGAGCTTGGTAATGCTTGTGGACAGCGAGCTCTGTAAATCGGATATACTAATGTATACTTACCATTACACTTGGCTGACTTTTGACTCGATGTAGGATGTAAGTTGCGTCTTATGTCGAGCCATAGGTTAGCCAAGAAACCGGTACTCGTGGAAAAATTAAAGTCAGTTATAGAAATAGAAATACATTTTTTTGTTACAAAAACCCATTGATCTGCTTCAGAGGACATGTGATAATGTATAGATTAGTTTTATAGGTTAGTATATCCGATTTACAGAGCTATGGCCATTATACATGAGCATTACCAAGCCTGGAAGTGCCAAGATAAATAAAGATAAAACACTCGGCCTGTGTTTGTCTGAAAGGCTGCTCTGAATAGATTTTTTTTTTTTTTTTTTTTTATTTAAGTACAATGTAAAAGCATGTATGCACACAATACAACGTGTAACAAATGATTAATTTAAATGTAAGTACATAGTAATTAAGGCAACCTGATATAAAATGGGACCGGATTACAATTAATAAGTAAATAATTAAAATGATGGTGAAAACAAAAAAAAAGGCACGGACAGTTTTTTCTTATTTTTTTTAATTAGAGTTTCCCTTTCTGAATCAAAACAGAGAGCGGACATTTTTAATGCAAATTGTGACCACAACTTCAGGTGAAATTTCGACAAACAAGGTCAGTTGTCCTTTGTAATAGTGATGCATAAAGGACTTTCACACGAAACTGATTTCATTAGTAAAGATTTGCAAATTTGTGTTTAAAAAGTTGAACAAACTTGAATCCAGTGGGGGAATCTTCAGGCAAAATTTTAAATCATACAAATTTTGCATTACAACTGTAAACATGACTATAGTGTAAAATCATTTCTATGGGATAAAGCTGAATTGAATTCTGTAAAACTGGGCTGTCTATATCACGTCTTTGTCCTTGCTCTGATCCAGCCTTTACTCTCAGTTGTGTTTGTGTCTCTTGTTTACCCTCAAGGTCCCAAGGGAAGTTTGCCGTCTGCTCTACAGACACACACACACACACACTCCCTCTGCTCACAACTTAGATACAGGAAGATTTCGTAAGGTTGCCATGGTAAATCAAGCATGTGATACACACACACATGTACTTACTGTACAAGATATATGCACTGTGAACATATGTAAAAACATACACTTACACCAAAAAGCGCTGTAGGATATGAACAAGCATAAGTATACGAATAAACAAGCATTTGCTTGGCTGACAAGATGGAGGGAAATTTGGAGCAAATCTTAAAAGTTTCAAATTATGTAAAATCTTCCAATGTTGTACCGATCGTGCTTGATCCTGTTTATTATTGATCATTTTAAAATGTAGCCTTAACCCCCAGAATGCATCATGTGTACTTCTACATCACCATTACTATTCCCTCAGCATCAGTTTGAACTTTAAGTTTGTGCCCTCATGAATGGATTTTAGAAATCTGTCTTCTCTAGTTTCAGAGTTTCAGAACTCATCATTAACCAGAACTGTGCTGAGATTTGCCGAGACACCCAAGGTCTGCAATCAAACGTCAAAGATTTTCAAAGAAATGAAACATTTCTCATTAAATTCAAAATATCCTATCCACATGAATTTAATAGATTGTCTAATTTCTGTCCATTTCTGTTAATCCCAACCAATGAATTAACATCTGAGCCAACTGATGAGCAACGTTCCTTCAGTATAGATAAGAAATGCTACTTGCTCACCAAAATCATATTAGTATCCTACATGCGACGCTAAAGACTACGGTAATGGCTGCTAAAAAAATTCAGCTTTGCCATCTTGGGAATAAATTGTTATTATTATTATTATTATTATTTTTACAATATATAAATCGACATCATTTTAAATTGTAACAACATTCTGCAATATTGCTCTTTTGCTGTATTTTTTCAGTGCAGCATTGCCAAGCATATGATGCATTTTTATTATATAATGTACACCGTTCAGTGTTGATGTTACTGAGAGATTACTAACAGATTTCTGTCACGCCGAAATGATATCTGTGCATAGAAACATCCAAACTTTTAAACTACTTGTGATAATGTTGCTGAGCCAGATAAGATTCAGTTTGGGTATAAGGTGATCTACTATACAGACACAATTACCTAACAGCATTAAATCTGACAAACACACACACACACACACACACACACATGCACACACACATGCACAAGCATCATATACACAAGTGTCTAAATAAGCAAGGGTGTTGACAGCTCCCCCTGTTTTGCCTTGCGTTAGCATTACAGTGGAACCCAAATACGGAAACAAACACACATATATACACACGGGGGAATAACAAATATGCAATAAAATAAACAAGAGAAATGTGAGGTGATACAAGGCCTTGCAATGCTTCATAAATAGTACACCCTAGTTCTGGATGGAGACAGAAATACAAAATGGACGTCTGCAGTGGCAGGAAGCAGAGTTGCATCACATCTTGGCACAAGAAACGGTAGAGGTCATTTTAATAGTGATATTATATTCTTCAGCATTCAGATATAACCACATTTGCTTTTATCTCATAATATTGTGCATAAGCCCTGGATAAACCTCGTAGTGAAGATAAAAACAGCGTTTCCGTGCCTTCTCCCGAGAGTGGAGAAAACAGGATTGGGATTCACAGAGAGTTCAAGAGTTCACTCCACTCTATTATTAGGTCATTGCATTATTTCATCTTCTCAACTGAATCAAAACACTAATGATGATTTACATAATCACATTCATCTATTAGCACAAGCCCTTCAGCTATACGTTACAGTCATGACTCTCTTTATGCAAGACACATTTGAATGTTTATCTTTCTAGCTGTTTAATTAAAGTATATACCAGTATTTGCGGTTCAGTTCGTTCAGAACACGCGGGTTAAAGGACCGGTTTACTCAAAAATGAACCTTTTGTTTGAGCTTCTCCATCTGCATTTTAAATCTTGACTCTTGATGCTATTCCGTTACGTTCTTTTCTTCCGAAACTGGATCTGTCAAACTGTCCTTGAAGAACACAGCTTTTTTTTTTTCATTTTGAAGTTTGTGGTAATTGCTTGTAACAATAATGACAACACTGAAAAAATTTTTAGTGATAAAGCGTGATTTTCACACTTATTTTCAAGTCTTCGCTGCCTGATTGTAAGATATGAAAGGCTACATTAATATTGATTTAATGAGTTGTGCTGAGAAACAGGCCTGTAATTAAACTGAGCCGTGCAGTTTGTGTTTTATGCCTAGACTGTTTCATTTGGCTTAATAAAGCTAAAGATTCAGCCAAGAATACGATATTATTGTATGGGTCAGTATTGTTATTGTTAATACTACACTATTACCAATTTCCAGTTTCTCGTGTTTATGAAATCTAGTCCTCTGATGAATTAACAGCGTACATTCATTATTAAATTATTAGTAATTAAAGCTTGGCTGTTAGCTCTGGGAGTGCAAGTGTTTTACATGAAAAAAAAAAAAGTTGAATAATGAGTAAAAGTTTTAAAAAATTAACTAGCATTTGTCAAATGTAATAACTTTTAATGGGGCTAGATTTTACTCGTTTGTAACTGGTGTAAAGTTAACTGTAACTTATACCAAATGAAATATATGTTTCAAATGAACATCAGCATGGATGATAATGATAATGACACAAAAGCATATGTTAGTACATACAAAAAGTGCATTTAATGCAAAAATATGATGTCAAAGACTGGTCCATATGCAATTGATTCCAAATCTTGGTGCGTACAGTACATTTGACATCAGAGGCAGGAAGACAGAGAGAGAGGGAGAGAGAAATAGATATAGAGACAACAAGAGAAGTGTATATTGCTTTCCGTCAGCACTTCTATCTAACTTAAAGGTTTATTTGTCATCTGCATTGGCGTTTTGATGAGTCTGAAAGGTCAGCAGTCTATCATCTCCTGTTATATGCCCTCCTCCATATCGACACCACTGACCGTCCAGAGCCTCTGGGCTCCTACAGAATCTTCTTTATAAATCTGTAACATGAGGTCAGACCTATTCAATAATTCACTTCCTGTGTATTGAGTTGTGACATACTAGACATTATGAACAAAGTCATGTCATGAAGACATGAAATACAATGCGACTAGTGTATATTTATTGGTAAGTCTTCTACTGTATGTTGACCCTTTGCCAGACATTCATTTAGTGATAAGAAGATCTACTGTTTCTAGCCCATGCTTTATGACAAAACAATTTTAGACTGTATTTCCCAAAAGCATTGTGAACAAACAATCAAACTAATCATTTTTAACAGTAAAAAGAAATAACAGGACAGCTGTAAAACATTTTAGTCTTTCTTCTGTCTTCTAAGATGTATATTGTTTCTTTATTGTTTCTTTATCGCAACATACGGATGACCTTGCTTACCATTAGATCATCTGCAGCGAATGCTGGGAACGAAAGTTCAAACAGCTGACGAAAACCTCGCAATAATTCACAAGTTGTCATTATAACTAAAGTGAAATGAAAAAAAGCTGTGTGTGATAAACAATGCCAACATCAAGTATAGTCTGAATCGAGAGAAAGCAAAATCGGTTCAGGTATTTTGGCCATAAGTGAGTGAAAATGTAAAATGCTTAAATTGGTCTGTTGTAGTACAATGTTGCCTTGAGGAACTTTGGGGGAAAAAAAAAACAACATTAATGAAAGTGTTTATTAAAATTGTTATAGTGTCCAATTTTAAGTAGGAAAAACATCACAAATACATTGTTTTTCCTCACTGATATCGTACTCCGTATTGTAGATGGATTTGTTTCACTTCACTGAACGGGAGTCATGTGGATTTCTTGTGTTTCTATTGGCTGTTCTGACTCCCGTTCACTACTGGTTAGTTACACAATGCAAAATTTTACCAAATCTGTTCCGATGAAGAAACAAATTCATCTCCATTTTGACTACCTGGACAATTAATCACGGAATGCTTTTATTTTATGCAGTATACGATGCACATTTTAATATTAGGACTTTGGGTTCATGGTTCATAAATTTAGGAAGTTGGAAAATAACATATCAGTGATATGTTTCTGCCGCCTGCGGTGAAGACCAGCCAAACTGTGTATTTCACGTCTATGTTCATCATTGCATTCACATGCCATCTCCCACCTCTTTTACAACCTCCTCCTCTTCCTGTATGACACCCAAGGGTGCTCTCGCCCACACTGTAATGCTGTCACCATCATCACTTTGGGGTGCAAAGAGCAGACCACTGCTTGATTGAAGCAGATTCCTATTTTTATTGTTCACTTCACAACAGGGGAAAAATGTCTGAATTCTATTCTATTCTACTTTTAGTTCTACTTCAAAGTTCTAACCCATCATTATACAGTTTAGTATAAAATGTTCTCAAATCACCCCCATATATATGCACATGCAGAAACACACACACACACACACACACATATCACCTTCACCTTTCCACCTGTATTTCTGTGATTAGTCTGAATACAAAATTATCATAATAATGATAATGAGAGTGTTTGCTGGTATTCCCAATCCTGTCTCTTCTTAGTTCCGCCCCATTCTGTCTCTTTTCTCCTTTGACATTAATGTTTTCAATCATTCATTCACTACAGAGGATTCTCCCCTCATTTTGTCTCTGTCTTTTGCTCTCACTCACTTTAAATACAGTCTTGTCAAGCGTGATCTCTGAAAAGCCTTAAACACTTTATCAAAAGTACTCCATGCTGCACCAGTACTGCAAGACCCCATGGGAACAGCCCCACTATCGTCTTTTAACCTGTCAGAAAGTACTCTCCGTGTGTCAAGAATATGTCTCCTAATACATATATAAGATTGTGAAATATAACTTAAAGAAGTCATAAACTTAATAAATGAATAATAACAATGAAACAACCAAAATACCAAATAAATAAATAAATATAAAAGATGCATAAAAAATTGCTAAAATAAAAAAACAGAAAAAAATGGTGTTGACCGATACTGATGCCAATGCAAGTATAATCAACTATAACTGATTAGAGCTAAGAAAAAATGAAAGTAACATAACTGTGTTGGTCTTTCCTGTACTGATTTTTTCTTTTAAGACGCCCAAAATTAAATTATGAATCTAGGTTAAGGGTTAGTTGTTTGATGATGCATTATTATTACTACACTAAATACTTTTAACAAGGTCACATTAACATAAGGTGTCGCAATCATTTAATAATCACAAATACCTTATTTTATTTTATTTTTGGAAGGACATGTTGCTAAGTAAATGATGACAGAAGTGACCCGTTACCAATATAAGCTATTTGGTTCAAAAGCAGCAGAAAATTCTTATGCTTATTTATCTCTGTGTCTGTCAGAGGGAGGCTTGAGGCTTTACCCCGGGAGTGTGATAATCATTTTAGAGTGTAGACACCTCCTGTGGATCGGAAGGCTAATGCAGGGGTTAATGGCTTGGTGCATGACGGTATTCTTCATACACATAGTTCTCCAAGTACATTTCTCTTGCATGTTTATTGCATAGTAACATGTAATTTGGACGGCCTATCTTGGACTTTTGAATCGCATATCTTTATGCTCTTCTTTTAGCTTTTATGCCTGTCTTTGCTCCCTTATTTTCGTCTTTAAACGTTCTGCAGAACAAGAGCAGTGGTAAAGGTTGAACGGTCGAGAGGTAGAACAGAGAGGAAAAAAAAAGAGAGAATACATATGCTCTCACATCGCCCGCCCGTCCACCCACAAGACTGTGTGCGCAAACAACAAGAATGGCCAATCGGTTGCCATTAAGATTCAGCTCATCGAGGCCAAAGTGCTGTTTCAATGGGCTGAAAGCAAATAAGCTCAGCGAGTGATGAATGCTTTGTACACATGTCCATGTCCTC
Organism: Puntigrus tetrazona; assembly: GCF_018831695.1. NCBI lineage: Eukaryota > Metazoa > Chordata > Actinopteri > Cypriniformes > Cyprinidae > Puntigrus > Puntigrus tetrazona. The sequence continues at coordinate 29,245,753 of NC_056705.1, read as the reverse complement.
TTCATACAACCTGAGCATTAATTACATCAATTTGTATTGCACACTCATCAATACGAGTCTGCTTTTAGGAGGTGGGGTGGTGGGAGCGCTTTTCTCGACTTTTTAATGGGGATGTCAGATTGCAGCATTGTCCCATTTTAATGACATGGACTGTGGGAGACGTCAGTGACTGATAAAGAGAACACATTTCAAGTCAGCTATAACTGATAATACAGCACCACTGCAGCTCCACTCAATTCAATCCTCTTCAGATATTGCAGATTTTGTCACTGGCCTTGTATAAGGCGAAACGGCAGATTTGTTCAATAGCATATTAATAATCCTTATGCATTTCTTTTTAGGCATGCATTGATGCATGTTTCATTTTTATCTGTTTTATACATTTTCGGTGTGGAATATGTACAGAATAATTACCCTACATGGTAATGCGGCAATGCCTATTTTTGCCAAATAACTATTTATTTTAATAATGATAACTGGTAGTCATTAATCGATCCCCTCATACAGCATATCATATATTAAAGTACGGCCTTATTTATAGTATATTATGCCATCATTCATCATACAAACTCCTTGCATGTGTTCAACTCGAGTCTAATCTTTGTGTGATGACACAATGTGTGACGCAGGTGTTCCAGATGAATACATTTTGTCGATTCGCAGGGTGCAGGGAGCAATCAACAGCAGTATATATCCAATTAATATGATAGCATTGCTATCGTTCTTAATGGAACTTTCTTAGAAGGTGTCATTTGCTATCAGATGATTGGCTCAAAACAGACAGGCAGCAGAACTGAGTACCCGTGAGCAGATAAGACAAAATATGAGAAGATCGTGTACTTTCTGCAATTCAGATCATACAATTTCTGCACCATCAAAGCAACTTCCTTTGAAATGAATGGGAATGCTAACGGAAATCGTTCTCCAGGTATTGTACTCCTTGGGTTAGAGTGCCTTTTGAACAGCCTCCATTGTGGCTAATGAGGCCAAAATAGGAATAGCCCGTTCCACATTTACACGCTGTGCCCAGGTAGATGGTGGAACAGCGTGATTTGGAAATATATATAAATAATTTGAACTAATGTCAAGCCTACTAATCTCACCTCTTATTGGCTCTGTGTTCTCTGGCGTGTTGCATTGAGCAAGATCACAGCAGAATACCTCTGAGAAAGAAGTCTTGCACCCTTGACTTTGGCTACAACTCCATCCATCTGCCATCTGTTCTGTCCTTCACCTCTCCACACTGATTCATGCAAAATGCTGCTCCTCCCCTTCGCTGTTTCCCGCCACAGGCAAAATTAGTGTGGCGGTCACTGAATTTAATCACAAAGTGTCCCATGAACTATCGTGTTGTCATTGTCTAATGTAAATAGCCTGGCAGGAAGTTACTTTAAGGCCCTATTGAGATTTAGAGCATATGAAACCTTACTCTGAATCCCCAAATGTGGCACCTGTTTGGTAAAATACACTTTTTATTCATTGTTCTTTGAGTTTAGCTTGTTTTTTGCTGGATTCGCATTCCATCATAAGACTGAGATTTTATGTCTATGCCCCACAAAGTCTAATATTTTTTAGCTCCTCCAGTCTTTTTTTTCATTGTTAAGTTGTATATTTAGTCTTGCTTTCATGCTCTGCGGTGGTGTAAAATATTTCAGTCCGCTCGACTGTGGTCCGTAGCCTCACTTTATTAAAGCTGAAGAAAAATCGTGCGATTTAAAATGAGATCCAAAAGTGTGTGACCACTGCCATTTTAGTGATCATCTCATACAGACCGAGATGCTCAATGTCAAGGGGGGCCTGTGTCCCCCTCTTCTCACTCTCAGATCACCTAATTTAGGCTATGTGCTCCCCATCCCCGTTCTACAGCAAGGGACAAAGCTAATATGAACTATGGACATCAATTTATGAAGCCATTATTTACATTACTTTATCTGTCACTTAGCTTCACGTTTGTCACAAAAATGAGGGCACACAGAAAAATGAGTTCACCTTCCACAGTAAAACGCAAATAAATTACAGAAATGCTAAGTAAATAAAAGTTACTTGCATCAGCATGCATAACTAAAGCTCGGCATGATGAAAAATGCTACCCAGTAACAACCAATTCATTAGTTTGATCTTCATAGCTACAACTCTCATGATATGCATAGAGCTTCATCGGGCTCATCTTTGCACCCACTGCTAACTAACCAAACTGAGTTTTGTAATACTATATGTAACTGTGACTGCATTTACACCGTGGGTCTTGATGTCCAATTCTGAATTGTTGACTATATTCGATTTTAGTGACCCATATCCAACATCTGTATTTACACTATACACTTGGTGAAACAACCCAAGATGGATGTACTGGCCCTGAAAAGTGTCCACTTCAGTTGACAATGTCATTGGCCACCGTCGCTTTTCAATGACGTTCACATTGACAGGGCAATATGAATGAGGTCTAAAACCTGTCAGAATCCACATGCTTTTGCATGCTCCTACATTTTACATTTATAGTATATATATATATATATATATATATATATATATATATATATATATATATATATATATTAGTGCAATTAATTCCAAAGAAATTTCAAGCAGAAACAAGAACAAGAGAAATACATAGATGGTGTTTCAACAAATAAGTTAAGCAGTGGCTTGCTCACAGTAATTTGTTATTTAAAGAGAGAACCCAAAAATAAAAATTCTGTCAACATTTACTTCCCCTCATGTTATTCTAGCTGCATTTTCCTTCTGCAGAAGCAGACTTCTATTTGCTTTAAGCTAATCAAACCCTAAACCTGCTCCTTAGAGAAAACCTTTTTGTATTGTTACACTTTAAATAAACATCTATTACATATACATTTATTATTCTGAATATTTTCCCCCACAAAATAAAGATTATATATATATATATATATATATATATATATATATATATATATATATTTATATATCTACTTCCAGCTGTGTACTTAATTCTTCTATAAAATGATAGAGACAGAACAAATAATGGGGGACAGAAACATATAATTTCTCTCTCAGCGATGTGTTTGAATGGGGAATGCAAGCGTACTAATTCATGCATGAAGGTACTGTTGATGCTGCAAAAACATGGAGAAAAAAGAGAGGGGGAGAGATGAGAAAGACAGAGAGAGAGAGAGAGGAAAAGAGAGAACCCTAAGCCTTTCTTGCAGACGTTTGAATGCACCATGGTATTATTCATTAAGACAACTGAAACACAGGAGGAGTCTGCGAGTGTATCTCCACTCAGAGCTTGCCATATGTCTAGTGTCAATATGACTTCACGGTCGCCCGAGTGGAAAATAGCTAGAAGGCCGCCGAATGCACTTTGAGAAGACTGGAGTGTTTAGATAAATAATCTTCCACAGGAATGTGGAACAAAAAGAGAAAAAGGGGAGAGAAACTAGAAGGAGTGTACAATGTGAATAGGCATACTTTTCTTTTAATTAAGGACAAGCAATATGTTTGGTTGGTCAACATGCAAGGCCTGGTGTACAGATAATCCTCGCACAGACAAACTAAACACAACTGCTACATTAACAACAGGAATAAAATATGACTTTAAGCTGCATTCTGCTTTGTTGAAAGGACATATGTGAAGCTATGCCATATGGTTTAGGTGAAATGAATAGTTGGCGCCAGTCCTCTAATCTGATTGGTCTGGCGGTGATCCAAAAGTGCTAATATAGAGAAGAGCAGCAATGAGACTTTTCACTTTTTTCACTCCACTTATCCATTCCAAAAACAATATCATGATTGCAATTACGGCGTGCAAAAAATGTTAATTTTCAATGTAATTTGATATCACTCAGTTATGAAAACCAATTTGGTTGCACCTTTGACAGTTCACTTTAGACATTCTACTACGTATCTTTGTAACTGTCGACTAATTCTCATTAATTTGCAACTACATGTCTACTAACTCTGTTGGGGTGATTTAGGTGTAGTAAAATAAAGTGTTAGACGTTATTAAGCAGACAGTCTACTAATACTCTAATGACTGCTAGCTGACATGTAGTTGCAAAAGTTACTTACTGTTAGTAGAATGTCTGAAGTATACTATACTAAAATAAAGTGTTACCGCAAATTTAATAAAGGGAAGTTCTTGAGTTATAGTGCAGTGCAGTGAAAGTTGTAGTAATTTATAATTCAAATAGCAAACATAAAAAAAACTGTAGGTCTCATTGACATGCTGAATACTAGGTTATCAAATAAAGATCATTACAAATCAAGCTAATTTGTGAGTGTAAATGTAATTAGCATTTCACACCACTGTCGGCTGTTAATTGTTGATTTCTTGTCAGAGTGTGTTGACAGTTAATATTGATTCAACATAGATTCAGCCAGTTTTGTAACAAGTAAAGATCATTATATTGTTTGTCAGAGTCTTAGATAATGAAATCGAAGCTTCTGTTTACCATACGGTGAGGTCATAATCTGAGATCGTCTATATCGATGTAAACTCAAGGTGGGGTTTGCATTTCCTTTGAGCTTCCTCGCTATAACACAGTTGGCTCTTTAATGAATCCTTAGGGATGCTGATGTTGACTGGGCTTGCGTTGTTGCATGGACTCCTGGTGTGCGAGAGCGAGCGACTGTTTCATTAACACAGTGACTTTAATAGTTCCCAGAGGAAGCCAATTGAGGTATGTTTACCAAATGTGTCTTTGCAATTCTAAAATTGATGCATTTGGATGGAAATTGAAGTGTGTTGCTGGATTGACATTTCCGAAGACATTTTTGTATGTTAATGTCACCATATTTTCATAGGTAATGTCTCAGATGACACTGTTATGGTACAAAACAGGGTAGTGGTACTTGAGTCAATTGCCTGCATTTATGTTCGAGTCAACGGAGGTTGTTGCCTATTTCCACCTGGTGTTTTTGAAAGAAATGTAAAACAGATGAATCTGTGACAGATGCTTTTACATGTTAATTAGGTTCAGGTAGCTTTTGTTGCTGAGTGGGTTTCAAACTTACCTGCAGTCACATTCTGAAAAACAGAGCAATCATTTTAGAAAATTGTCCAGACTGGGCTTGACCGCATGCATAGTATTGCCTAAGCATATGCGTGCACATACTGGCTAACTTTTTTCTTTAAGTTCCAAGAAACTGCTGACTGAATTTACCCAATCATCCTACTGGAAACTCCATTCGAAGTTCCAGCCACTGTCTCTTGGCTCTGTCAGATAGTCAAGTAACCCAGAGGCACGGACACCGTCCCTTCCTATGGACTCTATTGATTTCACATCAGATGTTGTGAGATAGAGTGCTGCTCAATTAAGCGTGTTGTGGATCGCTGGGTGAGCGATATCCCTGCATTGCTGTTGAGTAACGTATTCAACAACCCCCTCCCATTAGAACTATTGACCCACTGTTTTAATCAAACTGACCATTTTTTTTGCATTAAAACACTTTCCTTTACATGTAATGTTTAGAGACTGTAAATACTTATTTTTTTCTTTGTTTTGTTCTTGTTATGTGTGTGTGTGTGTGTGTGTGTGCGCGCGTGTGTGTGTGGGTAGCTGATAAATAATAATTGGACTGTGTCTTATGGTGTGAGACGGCAAAAATGTGTATATATATATATATATATATATATATATATCTATACATACATACATAAAAACATGAGAAAAATGTATCTTCATTCTTACAGTTACAAATAGCAGTACAGAAATACTGGGAACAATGAAGATTTGATTGAAGGACAGATTAATTGTACGGTTAAACTGGAACATCATAGGTCAGCAGCAAAGACATTGGTAAATAAAATGGGATTAGATACATTTGCATATTTAATTACCGCAGGTTTGCGTCAGTTTTTACATTTCATTTCACCATTTTAATTACTTTTAATAAATGGTAAATCAGTTTTTTTGCAAGTGAGATGAAATAATGTACATTCCCATTTAGTCTAGAACTACACTGTATTCACACACAATGCCTCTGACCTTCTGATTTCTCTCAACATGGGGACAGGAAACCTCTCAGTCAATAAATGGGAAAACAAAGTAACTAGTGTTGTCTTTTGATTTTTATTTTTTTAAAGTAACTCAAATGTTTTCTTGTAAATTAAAAAGTAATTTTTACTAGTTACCTGAAAAAGTTACTTGCAATGCCTTACCCCCCAACACTGTCTATGAGCACTTTCATGATAGCCTATTAATATCTGAACTCTAAAGTCATTACATATTGGTTCACGATCACCTTTTGAATACTAATTGGAGCTTAACTTGATCAATCATTTGTTTAATTTACAAAGCATAAGTCTAACTCAATGGGGATATCCGGCGAACTAGCCAGGTCAAAACAAATCAAAAAAGAAATTTCCATATGATAATAAGCCCACAGAAAGAGTCACGGCCTGCGTGCTGTAGTAAACAAACCCACACCCTCAGGGCAAACACTGGAATAGCATCTGGGTAAAATAGTCAAGTATGACCACCCTCAGCTCTCCTTAGCAGCTAATTAGAGAATGAGGACATAAAAGAGAAGAGAGAAAGAAGCTCAGATCTCCAAAATTTGTGCTCCACATTGTTTTGCCCTGTAATATAAGTGACCCACTTACCTCAGCTAGACTGCTGCCCGAATAAACTTAAAAGAATTGGCTGAGGGTGAATGTACAAAAGGCTTCTAATGGCACTGCATATTTTAAGCCGTGCTGTTAAGAGGAACAAAATGCATCCATTAATTGGAGAGGTCATCGAAAGGTTACATCAAAGGGTGATCTGTTCAAAGGAACCCTATTGTTCAATTCTGACAGAGTCTTACACTGACAAACGCAATACGAATGCATTGTGCATGTATTTAAAGTGATTATTCATCAGACATGAAAATCATGTCATCATTTACTTACCCTCATGTTGTTTCAGAACTGTTCAACCCCATTTCCTGAGAGTCAATCTGAGGTATCTAGATAGATAGATAGATAGATGTTATAAAAAAAATAAAAAATAATGTGCTATAATTGTCTTCAATCATGCACAAAATATACGCATCTGATTATAATCTATATATAATTAATTAATATAATTAATGATGCATGATCCTTTAGGTAAAGCTGCTACTTTCCGTTAGTTAATTAGTTGATTAACACAGCATTATCGTACTGTTTTAGCCCACAGGAAGGTAAACAGGGATTCCGCTTCTGGTGGAGAAGGTGAAAGAGCTGCAGCTACTGAGAGATCGATATGAGGAAAGCCAGAAGAACAACAAACTCAAGGACTGCAACACTTTAATTACAGTACATCTGCCGCTTTTTCAGTGTATTCATCTGGCTGTGTGTGAAGGCCAATAATGGAGGTCTTGAAATCACGTTTAATATATGCCATTTTATAGCTCCCAGGATTACGTTTAATTATTTATGATGTTATTTTTTTATTTTTTAGTAGGAATTCATCTCGAAATATAATTCGATTTCTTTGTTTTTGTCTTTTATTTTTGTTATACCGAGTCATATCATAAAATCGTGTGAAAAAATGTCTTCCTCCTGTCTGTTAGTGTTTACAGAGAAATGTCACAATGCAGCAATAATCTGATCATTTTTTTGGCCTATATTAAGGAGATTACCCAGCAGTATTCGAGCCATTAGAGTCTATGTGGTGTGACGAGCTCTAAGAGGCTAATTTGGCTAATTGGGATGTCAGCGACACAGGCACTCCATCTGATGGCATGTCCTGCTGGTTAGTGGACACCGCAGGGAAAGGCTCACGGCAAGGGGTGATCACAGAACACCTGACTGTCTCAAAGAAACTCTGAGCTAAATGAACTGCCATTGGGCTGATTCCAATTATTGGGGTGGTGGGTGGGGTGGTCTACATAGGAGAAGTAAAATGAGCAAATCGCCAGTAAATTAAGAACAATAAGGGAGTGATCATCAAGGGGTGGCTTCACAGAACCCAATTAAATTTGGTTTCTGAATAATGCACATGCTGTGCGCTGATTCTTTAAAATTGCGAGATAAAAAAGGAACTGGGCAGCTTCGTTTGTGTAACTGCTATACTGAGGGACAGATGGAGTTTGTTATGTGATACAAGGATAGATATCAAAGTGGTTCTGCATTGCACTCGGAAATACTTGACTCTGATGGGTAGTACTTATATTAGAACAATTTCTAAACTATATATTGACAGACAATCTATTTTGTGCAACCGATCTTCTATGATTTCCATTTCTGTAGCCCCTTTGTTCTCATATAATCAGATCGTTGGAGCTCAAATCAATAATTCATATCCATTCATGTATTTGTTTTGTAAGTGGTGATGTATGAAGTTGGTTAATGTGCAATCAGGCATTCATTATCACTAAATGATCCTTATTAGAATGATGCAAGAACTCGTTACCACGTTTTGGTTATAGTGTTTTAAATAAGGATCAGTTAATATATACATAGATACATGTTCCTCGCAGTTATGTTCGCTACAGCCTCACATATCGGTTTACTACATCAGCGTTTCCCAACCTTGTTTCCAGAGCCCCCACATTTTGTTAGTCTCCTTAATAAAACACACTTGATTCAGGCCATCAGCTCAATAGTGACCCTAAAGTGGGTGTGTTAGACAAAGGGCGGATGCATTATGCGCATTACATTTTTCCATTTTCAGTCAAAGTCAAACTCAGTTGTGCCAAATTTGCCGTAACCATTGCCAATAATTAGCTTGGAGACTAGTCAAATTGCCCCTCTAGTGGATGACTAAAGATATGCTAGCAAAATCTCATATTCACAGCTGTTTCACTCCAGTGTGTGCTTCTAAATTAACAGGTGCTCGTGCCCCCTAGGGCTGGCACCCCCACAGGTTGAGAGCAGGGGCCCCAGACTCACAGCCCTGCAGAGTTTAGCTTCAGCCTTAATTAAATGTATCTGATCCAGCTAATCAGCTCCTTCAGGATTATTTGAACACTACAGGTATGTGTGCTGGAGCAGGATCGGAACTAAACTGTGCGGGACTGTGGCCTACAGGAGCTGGGTTTTGCACCTCAGCTCTATAAAATGTATAAAAATTTGCAGACTGCACTTACCAGTCTGGATTTACCAGTCTTTATTGAATTAATAAAATATCTATAGCGCTAAAACACATTGGATCCTCTAACATAGTCATAAATATAAAGGTGTACCTTTCTACTGAACCTTACAAACAATGAAAACAAGGAAAAACTAAATGTAGGCCAAGTTTTCTTTAAAGGTAGCATTTGGGTATAATGCATGAAGGGGTTTGGGCCCAATTCATATTAGGCATCTTTATGCATACATTAGAAAAGATTAATCGAAGGTTAATTTTGTATTGCAAACTGCAATTGCTACTGTTTAGGTTTGATACAGTTAAGGTTAAAGACAGGTTCTGTGGTATGGTTAGGTTTAAGGGGCCAGCGGTGTGATTACGGATGTATTCACAGAAAAGAATTACAGCTGTAATTACATGCAGATCTTTTAAAATATGAATGCAATGTTTATACACGTACCTATATCAAACAATTAATTTTGCTGCTAGTACATAGTTGATAACATTTAACACAAAGCGGGTCTGGATATTGATTTTATTTTTAGAGCTATCTGCTGTGGTCTCACACAATGGTTTAATGGTTACAATGTCCTGTTTTTAATACATCTGTATGCAGAAAGACATTTCAAAAGCCCACGGGCATGATCCCGCAGTAAAACAAGCGTTTTGGCCTTTAAACGGCAAAAAATTAAATCTCAATGTCAATAAGACAGGAATACATATATTACATTTCAGGCACATTTTTTGCGCCACATAACTTGTTGTAAAAATAAAGAAATAAATACGTAAATACAGAATACAACACGCGGAAAAGTAAGGAGGGGGAGAAAAAAGAGGAGAGAACGTAATTACAAAAGTCAGCCAAGCCTAACGAAACAGGGCTTTAAGCCAGTCCTAGCATTGCTCCTGAGCGATTCCATTTGTCACTTTCATTATTCATACTCAGCTGTAAACAGGGCTGAATGAGTTTTTGCCATTCTGAAACGGCAGGTAATTTGGCCCGAGCCAGAAGAGCCGCACTAAATGAGGAGGCAAATGAGAGGTGGATATGTGTTCACATGGTTAATTGAGAGAGAGGGAGAGAGCACAAAGATTCCTGTGTAATATGAGTAAATTAGCGTTCCAGAGTGGACCACTGTACAGCTGGGTACAGCGAGGAACGCGATCGCACGCTTGCGAATGTGGAATGTGAATCTGAAATGTAATTAACTCCAACATCAAAAAAAAAAAAATACTTTTTTTAATTAGTCTTCTTAAATGTAAAATGTAAATGCACTTGGCTATCGGTTGTTCTTGGGACACCTGGCACATTGACTTTGAATTGTAATTACATAAATCAGTCGCATCAGATTCATGCAAGCAAATGTGTCATAAAGAGCCTGTAATTTGAATCGTAATGATCACAAATGTGTTCATTTAGAGACAGTGCACCGGGGAGTACCGAAATAATACAATGGGTGATTGGTCAGGTCGCACATCCACACACAGGAAGGGAGAACAAGATGAAGGTTAAAGCTATAAAGGAGAAGCGGATCTCACTGAAGCTTTGGGGCTCTGAAAGTGTCTGAATCACCTCTGTGATATCACTCTCCACACAGCAATCTGTCAGCCCAGACCAAACTCTTAATGAAAAGGAAAATGAAGAAAGGAGAGAAAGAGATCAAAACAATAGAACCTGGCTTTACACCTCCCCTCAGGTTTCATTATTCTCTCGTAATGCCGGCCTATAGGATGCAATTAACTTGTATGGGATTCTGTTTCGTCCTGTGCATGTTTTCAAAGTCTTCGCGTCGCGAAGTCTCGCGCCGGCTTAAAATTGACAATTAGGTCTTCGCTGTAAACTTGTATGTGTCTTGATTACGGGTCTAACGCTAGCGCTGGGTGACGCGTTCGGGGGGGGGGGGCATCATCTGCCCGTCAGTCAGAGTCGAAAGTGTCATTATTTAGCGGTGCTGCTGTCACTGGGCGGCCTCTGTCACCCACGTCCAGATTGAGCCTAATTGCTTCCTGTCTGCTGGGCCTGCCGCAAAGGGCTTTTCCAAAAAAAAAAAAAAAGTAAAAGTTGATGTGTGACAAGATTTGTTGTTGTGGACGTTAACCAGCACCTTGGAAATGACTGTAATCTAAGTTGCCACAGCGATGACCTGATTAAGCCCTGAACAATACCACAGCTATGACTTTCTCTCCCCATGCAGCACTTCCTTTGGCCGGAGGACGGCTGATGATATATAATATCTCTTGGCAGCAGAGTTAATTATAACATAGCTTCATGCATTGCTCCAGAGGCTTGCTGTCGGAGAGGCCTTTCTACCGCAGGACCACTATAATCCTAGCTGTCAGATTTCGACCGTCATTTTAGTGTGTTGGCTTATTGTCGGGGTGGTACATGCTTTCTATCTTCTCCTTGCTCTATTATTCACAGCACTTTATATGTGTGATGACGATCATGATGGGAGAATGTGCAATGCTGCTTGGTTTAATTAGTTACCGGGAAGTGACACTGACATGTTTGGTGCCTGTATTCTATGTCTCTGCCCTTCGACACATAACGTCAACAGATGTAATTGAAATGATGAATGCATTTAGCAGTGCAATCTATATTGCATATAAGCATTTGCAGGTCTTTAGTGCAAAAACAAACACATTTGAATAATAGAGTGCTGCAGGGATGGTATTTTTGCAGGCCAAAAGGAAGTTAGCATCGCAGCCGTAGCTTGACATTTGAATCTGGGGATCAAAAAACGAGCCAGCAAATATCAGCATTTCTATAGTAAACCTACATCTATTCCCATTCTTTGCATGCTGTACTTTCGCATCAAGCGTCCAGTCAAGTGATTTTACTATATGACTACATTAATAAGCAGCTAGCTTCTGTGGCTGTCACTGCGAATAGATACACCGCAGGCAAATTACTTGGAAGTGCTACACTAAACTTGAAAACAGCGTACTATAAACCTGTTTGTCAGCACAATCTCAAAGTAGACTTTTATATGTCAAATCGAGGAGTTACCTACTGGTTTAAAGCAGACATCTGTTGTGCAGGATTTAAGTTAAAAGTGAAATGGCAGACACAAAAGAACTTTGTATTTAGCAAGACATTCGGAAAACATATATTAAGCGGTTTATAGATTTTTGGATACCTACATTTGTCGTGTTCATCAACACAAAGTAACACAACTTGTATGAATTTCGAAGCCTAAACCTACGCCGTGGCTGCACGACTTTAATGTCACCAGTACCTTGCTGCAAACAACTGTTTAGCCACTTCTTAGTGCCTTTTTCAAGCACGTAAAAACTTAAAATGGTGAATTTTAACTAGTTCCTACAGTACTACATCGGCGTATTTTGAAAACGATGGATTCATGTGATGCATATTGTGCGGATAGCTATGCAGGTTTACGCATGTATACTTTACCGTTACTGAAAATATATGTTACTTTGTAAAATGTTCATATTTCTGCAAAGATGACTATTTATTTACAATTGCTCTTCCGTGGTATACATGGAAAGCAAACAAAGTGACTGACTCACCAGTAAGTGGGGAGTAGTTTTGCCGATACAATGGTTGTGCCAGAAAAAAAAAATTATCTGATGTTTCATTGTGAGCAATAATTTTATTGTATTATTTGAGGCATCATGCTATCTTATAGTGTTCCATAGAAGTTGTCTGGATTGACACAAGAGTGACATACGTTTTCTTTCATTTTCAGTGGGTTTTTTTTTTTACATAAGTACTATGTCTTTAAGAGGATCTGTTTCTGTGACCTCAAAAAGCGATTGATTATTCTGAACCACCCCACTTCATTAAACAGGAGAAGTTCATGTAAATGACCATTATTCATAAACTTCTAATCTAATCCGTTATTGATATACTAGAAGCCTTTAAAAATAAAACTGGTCATTAAATCAGTCTGAAAAACCTGCTGCTGAAAGCTTAACAGTCCCTTGTGTCAATCACGTTCACAGGCACTAGAGCAAAAGAATGAAATAAAATCTGTTCTTCATATGTCTTTCATTTATCTGACAAACTCTATCACTCCAGTGAAGTCAAACTGTCTAGACTGATGGCAGCCTCACTCCTCTGAATTTAATTTAATTTCAACATCTGTTCATTTGAAATCCATTTATTCTGTGTGTGTGAGTGTGTGATGCTCCTGTGTTTTTTTGTTTTTTTTAACACAAGTATAATTGTCAGTGTGAATGAATGTGGAAATGACATGGAAATGGTTCCAATGAAGATACGATGGTGCAGTGAAGTGGTGTCTGGAATTGTTAGTATAACGAAAATGATGAAACAAAATGTTGAAACATGATCTGCTGATATACCCTCGAACGGCTTTGTTAAAGCTTATTTACAGATAAAACAGCATTGGTTTGGTCAAGTGTTCATTCAATTGCACTAAAACATCTTACAGTGTGGCATGGCTTTCCAAACCACAGTATGTAAGCAGTGTGTGCTGAGCATAAGGTTTCAGATTTAAGTTATATTTCTTTATTCTTTATGCAAATAATAATTTACAAAGTGCGATGCACTTATTGTGTTTATATCGTCTTGCAAAACACTTTTGCTGCTATTAAGGTGGGATATGGGTAAAGTCGTAAGGGAATGTGTAATAATAAATGTAATTGCATGGATTAATTACATATATAATAACATATAGGTGTTTTTATTTTACTTGTATTACTTTTAAGACATATATGATTGCATACACTCTAAAAAACGCTGGGTTATTTATTTTAACCTAACTGCTGGGTTATGCCTGATGGGTAGTTTCTCGGGGAATCACAGCCCATCGCCGGTTCAGATTTCAGCAACACATCAGCACAAGAATCAGCGTTTTGGTTTAAAAGGATAACAGGGAACCGCTTAATACTTCCTTGAATACTTATTAAAGAAGTTAAATGTATGTAAAGTTAAACTATGCTGCACAATTGAATTTGTCTTATGTTTTTGTCCATGGGTGTTTTCACTTATTAATAAATGTTCACACTTTGATTATTACTGTTGTTTCCTAGCAATTTTGTGTCTGCTTTTTTATTTCTATCCTGTTTTTTTATTTATTTTAAGCCATCACTAGTAGAGCATGTTGGGCCAAACATTACCCCACAGGATGGGTTAAAATAACCCAACGCCGCGATGGTCCATAATTGACCCAAAATAACCCAATTTGAGTGCCAAATATATAAACAACAGTTTTTAACATTGGTAATAACAATATATGTGAGCACCAAGTTAGCTCATTTCCAAGGGGTCATAAGACAAAGACAGGTAATACCATTCTAATACCATAGCTAATACCATTCAGCTTAGTCATCATAAGAGTAAATTACAGTAAATTACATTTTTAAAAATATTAACTATTCTAACCTGTAGTTATGTCACAATATAATGTTTACCGTATTTTATTGTTATTATTTTTTTAATAAAAGACATTATATATATATATAATAGGGAAGAAAAGTATGGTTTTGGACTATGTTGGCATGAATAATTTTTAATTTGTGATAGTTTTGTACTGATAAGGGACAACACAACCTAATAAAACATTTTATTATATAAACAGTTTATACATGCTTTCATTTTTGATTGATCAAAATATCCACCATTAGTAGATATTACAGTTTTCCATTATCGGGGCATCCAAGCTGTCAGCTTATTCAAATTTTGACATATTATTATATGACACATTAATATATATATATATTGGCCTCCTAAAGTATTGCCCAAAGATGATTCACACTGGTTGGACAGTTCTTACGGACATCACGCTCCAGTTCCTCCCATAGTAGCTCAACTTTGACATGTATATATTGCCATTATTACATAATCAAAATGAAAAGTATTATTGCCGGTCTTCAACGATAATGTCAAGTTATTTTAATTTACAGTATTTGCACCAAAAATGATAAGGAGGGCAGTGTATAGAGAGAGAAAGAGCAGACAGAGCTGGAGTATAGCGAGTATTTAATGCTTTGGAAACTTGCTGTTGCTGTATACCCTTTGTGTCTTTAGGTTGCTTAGCAACATGCAAATCTTGATGCGTTGGCTTCTTTTGCAACCATTTTCACTGGAAGTAAAGACATACACAAACTAACTGATGAAAATCCTGTATGAAACATACGTTACCTGATACATGTATTAACCACTTGTACCCACAGCCTCATTCCATCAACCAAATCTGATATTAAACAGAATGCTTTTCATTTAATTCCACAAAGTGATTTATTTTAATTCTGTATATGCTTGGAGGGGGGGGTCATCATTCTGACCACCGTTTGTATGTACATGTGTATGTTTGTGTGTGCGCATGATACGGCGTTTTCTTCCTTTCAAATAACCTTCATAGGCTTCCCGGGACTCTTGGCCAAGCTGTCTCTGATTCTTGATTAAAAGGAATTCCTCTTTCTTCTTCTGCAACAGTGGGACAGCCGTCCCGTGTGGAGTTTTCAGGAAGTCTTGGCGATGGAATCACTCAGATGGTACGTCTGGGCATTTAGCACTACACATGGAGAGAGCTGGTGGGAGCACATAGGAGGAGGGAGAGGCGGAGAGAAGGATGGAGAGAAACGAGGTGTGTGGTTGGAGGGAAGGAGGGGTGAGGCTAAACAAAGGCCGGAATATGCGCGTTTCCTTTTGTGACTCATATAGGTTGTTTTAACGCATGTTCGGTTTGTGTTTCAGCAGGTGGAGTTAGCTATTCGCGTTCGGTGTGTATTTGCTGTGTCAGTTTGTTGAGGCAGAACAATGTTTGTGACGCTTGTGTGTGTGTGTGTGTGTGTGTGTGTGAAGAAGGAGCAGATTGTCTGGCCGCTAAAGAGGCATGTGGGCCCACAGAGTCCGCCCCAGGTCAACCATAGCCAGAAGCAGATGAGCAGGTAGTCAGTTGTAGCTGCCAGTAACCAGTAACCGCCATTCACCAATGTGGCCCGCCAAGCAGAGAGATGTGACAGCACAGGCCGCTTGCTGGGTGCCAAGCTGTCCGGTAGATCCGCACATGGGCCTGACCAGTTTCAGCGGGACAGCACCACCCCGACAGTGCAAAACCGGATAGACGGAGAACGTCCTTCAACGGGACGCTTGGGTGTCCTGCACAGGCTTTCATACATCTGTTATGAATGCAAATCTGCAGTGTCCCTTAAATTATGCCAAACTATTGTTCGCTCGTTCGCCGCTTCCCTTCTTCTGTCATTACACCATATGCTGTCTTTCTTTAATAATTTCCTCTTTCATTTACATCTTGACTTTTTCAGGTTTGATCTCAGAATAGGGATCTTTCTATCTGTCTATCTATCCATCCATCTATCCACTTCTTAAATGAACAGACAGATTTGAATAGTAGTTTGGTATAATATATAAATATATATAATGTTAGTTAAGGTTGCAAAACGATGTGTCCAAGATATTCAGAAATGAATCATTCTTAAAAATCATAATAATATTTAATAAAAATGTTCTTTCTTTCTTTTAATATGTGTAAAAATGATGTGATGTAATCGGTACTTTTCTTTAAAAAAACATGTAGCATAATATTTATCAAAAAATGTTTCATTAGTTTGTTTGTTCATTCATGTATTTAGTATTTAGTCATATTTGTAATCAGCAAATGTATTAATCAAGTTACAAAATTTTGCGTAATATACAAACCAACATGGTACAGTAAGATATACATTCAACATCCGTACGGGGTACACACTAAAAATAGATACTTTTTAAAAGATGAAGCTTTTAAGTGTATATATTAGTAGAGCAGAGAAAATATAACAACAATAAACTGAATAAATAGTGCAATTAATTCACTGCAATTCTTACATGACCCCCAAATCTTACATGAATCCAAATATTGCGGTTTTTATCAAGAGTCTGTCTTCATTCAGCACTATTTCGAGTGATGAAAAATACAGATACAGCAATAAATAATGAAACGAATACAATGAGCTGATGAAGTTTTGAATGGAGACTGAGAAACGCCTCCGGACTTCCACCAATACAGCACCAGCTGAGCGGAGGCTCTGCGTGGCTGCATCTCTCTGGCTCGCGCTCACTCTCTGACAGATGTCTGAGCTTGGGAAGAATGACAGGACTTGAGATGGGAGATGTCTGGATGCCACTGTGAAACTGCACATATGGCCGCCGTGCGGAGAAACACGGGCAGGGGGCTGCAGAGAGAGAGAGAAAGAGAGAGAGAGAGAGAGAGAGAGAGAGAGAGAATGGGAAAAGAGGTGGTGTTATCCTCTCGCTTCAATGATTTCACCATCTGATTGTGATGTAGACCACATTTGACAGAAATGGAAAGCACTGACATTATGGAATTGCTTCTACAAACCCAGAATGAACAACTAAGTTCTATCAAATATATAAACCTCGCAATATACCAATTGTGCTTCAAGTGGAATTTTGGCGAAATCACGCAGAGAGAGACATTTTATGCTTGCGATAAATTACAACGTGTCTTGTCGCGTTCGTTAAATGTGGAAATCAAAATAATTTTTTGTTTATTTCTCTCTTTTTTTTGGAAGAATACGCTTTGATTATACAAGCTGGTTAGTGTGTTTCTATCTTGTATCACAGCACGGTTTCTGATGAGCTATATTCAGGGCTGGAAAAAACGCAGTGGGAAAAAGTGACCTCAGTGACACATTCTATGCATCTCCTGTGCATTAGTTTAGAGACTGCCATTAATGTTCATTTAGCTAATTGATTAATGTCACGTCAGCCGATAGTCTGCTAAAGTGCTGTTAAACCAGCACACGCTGACATTAGTCACAGCAAATATTTGTTATATCCAAACGCATAAACAAACAATAAATAACCCTGAGTAAATGTAAAGAAAGTAATCAATACGCCATTTTTTTAAGTATTGTAATTTATGGTCTGCTATTTATTTAAATCAAACACTCACTTATAAGGTTATTTTGGTATAGCGTTTGGCTTACTATTGGTTACCTGCTTGAAGGGATAGTTCGCACAAACATTAAAACTATGGCATCGTTTATTCGATACAAATCTAATAAAAACTATTTGGTAAATAAAATACAATAAAATGACCATTTTAAAATGTGAATACATATTTACTATTAAAATAGTAATATTAATACTATTATAATATTTATTTTAATATTTAAATATTAATAAAATTACACTGTGCTGAACACGAACATTATTTATTATTATTATTATTATTATTATTATTATTTATTTATTTATTTCTTACAATACAAGTATTTCAGTGCACACTTTCTTGAAAGTCACTTGGTAAGACACCTGGGCTAAAATCATAATTGTATGTGCAAACGTAAATGCTACTATTTACCTCACTGTTCAAACGCGAACTTGTATAATTAGAAAGATTGATTTAGGCGCAATTACATTATTATGGACTATGAGCTAGTAATTAGAGAAATGTGCTTAAGTGCTGAGGTGTAGGAGGTGTTGTACAATTTCTGCCTCTGAGGGACTGTGTCTGATTCTTTTGACCTTTCAGAGGACATAGAGAGAGAGGAAACCTTCACCCTTTTAGTCCTGTTACCTTGGCTACCAGCCAAATAGCCAATCACCACTATGGGTTTTGTTTCCCACCCCTCCTCCCAGTACCGTTTTAGCTATCCTAGCACTTCATGGAGGTGTCTGACATGCTAGAACGCTGGATTGACAAGCAGAGATGTTTTGGTAGACAGCCAACGTTTTACACATATGGAGGAACATACTGGAGAAAAAAAAAGATGCATATTCTCAGTTCGGCTGTGATTACATAAACACACATGCATGGTGCACACAAAGATTTCTACTAACAATCAAGTTTGAACTGTTTCAGGAATACTGCTTTAAGAACATGTTTGTTCATTCTCTCCATAGGATGTCAGTGATATTTTATTTAAAGGTCCAGTGCTTGCCATCAATTAGACTCGGATGATCCATTTTAAAACATTTGAAAAGCAAGTCACGTAAATTATCGCTTTCTGTTTATAATGTTAATACCATCCAAACCAGGAGGGGGCGCTCTAGCCGCTCAACTTATTAATTTCAGCGCAGCAGGAAGTGCACTCTAATGTAAACATTAGCTAATATTAGCTAATTATTTTTTTACCAAGTGTACGAGGATACCCATATGTTTGGATTGTTTCGAAATCTGTATAAATCATCACACCGCTGCTCAAACAACGGAGACGCGAGAGTCGCCTCAACTTTTAAAGGTAAACGCGTTAGTCAACAAAAGCGTTTTGCCATATGCCTGACAGAAATGTTTCCACTGAACTATGTGTTTTGCGCGGGTCCTTAAAACTTAATCTTAAATTTGACGACGGAAAAGACAAGAATTGCTATATGGATTAATATGACGATTAAATTGAATAAAGCTACGATAAACTGAATACACCTGAGCGCTGCAGGCATCGTGTCTATCCGTTACCAGGGAAACCGCTTTATTTCTACACTTCTGGCAGAGAACGAATTTGCTTTTTCACTAAGCCATTCTGCTGGTTTTTAAATGTTTTTAAATGTGAACCAGTGAATCGTCAAAAAAGCTAATGCATTTTAAAAATAAAAACAATTAAGATGCTAGATATAATGGTATTTAATAAAATAACTAATTGATAATTATTGTTTAAATTAGCATAATACTTTTTAATACTTTTATCTTAAAAAATAGCTGAAATGTGAAGTTCGTATATTTAAAAAGATCTTTAAAGTTCTTAAATTTGATGTTAAAAATCCTGCAGATACCAGGGTATTATATTCCTACCATTTAGAATAATTTATTTCTTTAATTTTATTGGCAATTGTTGGCAACTACTAAAAAACCTTTTTTTTGTGTGTGTGCAAATTTACAGACTATGCATTTGAGATGTTTACATTGGCTTGTGGGGGTAATATTTCTTACCACTGACAAAGTTTTTTTTTTCTGAATTGAGTTTGAAAACAAATGACATTAGTTATACTTTAATGTCCTTCAATAAAAAGGAAAGTAAGGCGGTGTAAAAGGCGTGAATATGTTGATTAGTAATCTGGCCCCTCGGTATAAAGTAGAAAAAATACCGGCCCTCGTCACTATCAAAGTTGCCCATCCCTGTACTAAAGTGTTAAATGGATGCCTTGTAAGAGTTTTCTAAAAACAATTAAATGAACCTGTTTTATGCCGAACAGCATTTAGAAGAGTTTGTATCTCATTATCATTTCTATGCATACATGCCTGAGCTCTGTATTACGGGTAGAGATCTGGAATAGGGTTTGTTGCACCCGTCACCAGTAAATCTCTGCAACATTAATTGCTTGGCTTAAATGAACACCAACTTTCAAATAATATATACTCCCGGGTTAGCGTGAAAAAAAAAATAATAATATGAAAATTTGAAAAGCAAAACAACGCACAATGCATAAAAGACAATGCATAATTTCAGGCTACTTTAGGTCTGTTGGGATGCATATGACATTAGGGTGCATGAGGCAAAACAAATGATTTTTTCTCACATCACTGGCTCTGTTCAGCAGTACTGCGTGTGACAGATGCGGTGACTAGTAATGGCCTGAAATGTAAATTACATATCAAACACCAATCAATACAATTTCGACATTGCATTTGTATTTTTCTGAACGTAACAAACTGCAAATCATTCGATAGGGAGCTGTTGTTTGGTACAGTACCTACAGCTTGAGATTAGTTAAGGTTAAAGAGTCTGTTCTGCTCCTAATGTATCCCTGTATCTATTGCATTAACTTAGTCTAATGCAATCGTTAGCATAAATTAATTATGAACACGTTTTATTAGCGTTTATTAACTTTTGTTAATGCTATAATGGCCATTTATTTCATGGTTCGTTTTTTCATTATTAACGAAGCATTGACTATGTTTTTATTTTGCCTCAAACTTGTAATTTTCTGCTTGTAAATAGTTTGTAAGGCATTTAAGTTTAGCAATAGGGGTGTAGAATATGGTCATGCGGAATATGTGATTCATAAACAGCCAATATGAAATAATAGCATAATAATAAGCATCTAGATAATGGTAAGAATCGGTCCCTATACTAAAGTGTTACTTGTATAACAAAGAGGGTATTTTTTACGAGACTTACACAAGTATCTGCATATGGGTAGCCACGGCTAATCAATATATGTTCGGTATCGGATGCAATGAGAAGAAACGTGTAAATAATCTACTGATAAAATAAGCATTGATAAAAGTGAATGAAGAATGTCAGCTCACATCAAATGTCAGATCTGTTCAAATCTACAAACAAGCATAAGTGCAATATTATCAAGTACTAAACGTCTTATATATACTGCCTGCCCCCTTGTTTTCTCAAGTGCTCTACAAGTGGTGTTCAGACTAGCAGAGTACATGCGAATGAAGGAGAAAGGAATGGAGAATCAAGTAGAAACAAGGCGTAAAGTAGGGTGGGATGAAGGGATATTTCAGGGAATGTGAAAGTGATGATGAAGAGAGAATGTGTGGGAGTGAGAAAGAAAGAAGGGGAGTGTAAAAACTGAGAGAGAGAGAAAAAAAAAGTGCGTGTGAGAGAAAGGGAGAGGTTGCCAGGTTGGAGAGTGGAGAGGAAAATAAGAGTTCAACTAGCAAGAAAAAGGAAGAGTAAAGCAAGAGGAAAGTAATTAGTGGCACTCTAATCATGGAGGACAGACACTGAACCATGTCCCATCAACAGGTAACAAATGAGCATGGCATTCATAAGATGGATAGCGAGGAAGTCCCCTCCAGGCAAGAGAAGATTAATCATGGAAAAACTAGACGGCAAATTATGAAATTATGTTTTGTTGCTCGAAAAGTTAAGTCAAATAACACTTGTAGAATGTGCCACAGTGATCCAGGTATCGGTGCGAATAATATTTGTTATACGGCAGTCGACCGCACCAAAGCGTCTACTTCTTGGCCAACTTTGTCTGTTTAAAAGCGGGAGCTTTTCCCGACTGGTAAGACAGCAGCGCTGAGCAATAGCTGATGAAGTTACGAGAATCCGTTCCTTGCGAAAAACGACCACATGCTCTTTCTTCCTGCCGTTTGTTGACATCACGAATCGGCTCTCGAATGATCTTGTAATTGGCGTTCCTAGTCTGCGATTAGCTGTACAAAGTGCGCACCGACACAACAGAAAACAAGAAACTGTTCCTCTTTTAATGTGCAGCAATCCTCCATATTGCAGTGTGTGGCTGTGTGCTTGGCAAAACATGAATGCAGATCCTCAGCGTAGTCAACTCTAATGGGAATTTTTTTCTCCTCTCTCTCTCTCTCTTTCTCTCTCTTTCTCTCTCTTTCTCTCTCTATCTCTCTGTATCTCTTTCTCTCTTAGGCATAAAGCAGGTGCGCTATTGTTTGGAACATAAACCACCTTCCTCACTAGCGAAATCCAGTCATGCCCCATCCTAAACCCATCCTAGACAAGAAAATGAAATGAAAAGCAAAACGCAAGTGAGTCCCATTTGAGTGACAAATGTTCAGGCACCATCACACAGCCCCCGACTGCTCTATTCATTCCCTTCTGCATCCTTGAGTCACAAATATTCACTTCTCCGTCTCTGTTCTCCCTGTATGGGAATGGTAGTCTTGCCTGTGCGCATTCGATAAGTCCATTTTCTACCACCGACTTTTCCGTCTGCCACAGCTGATTTCACAAATGATGGGCCAGCGGTGGCAAGACAGCAGGGGTAAATGGGAAAAGATGAGGCTTTCATGGAGCGCCTGGCACCCCCGCCCTCGCTCCTGCCTCATAAATAACAGTGTCTGATTAAAACACGGTGAAAGGGAGCGGAGTCATTTAAAGTTCAGAGATTCTTACCTCTAGCCGCTGCGTGTTCTAGTTTGAACAGGTCGGCGTTGAACACCACTTGGGACCGAACCCATAAATATACACCGTCCTGCTGGCTCACGCACATAGATAGAGTACATACAAACAAACAAACCCAGTGGGCCACAGCACAGATTCATTTTACTTCCCAACTCTTAATATGAACTTAGTATTCTAATGAAATGGCTTATATTCACACGCACACAAATAAACAAACGCTCTCAGATTCTGAGCATCACTTGAAATGATTTGTTTATTCATCTCCAACTGTGTCTTTATCCTCAAACAATGACCATGCTTCTCAGAAATTTGTTAGATCATTTGTGAATGTTTGGGAAGGTATAGCAGGCATTGACATGCAATAGATGAATATATATATATATATATATATATATATATATATATATATATATATATATATATATATATATATATATATATATATATATATATATATATGCAAATTGCTTTTACATAGCTGAAGTAAATTCTGCATTTCTATTCCCTAATTGAAATTGCAAAAAAATCATTTGAAACTAATTTTCAAATCACGTGTCTGCCATTGGTTGGTCAAAGAAGTAGTTCCGCCCAAACCCCATCATTGGTTGAGCCAGTGTTGCTGTGTTGGGCTTGCAGAGATGTTTAATCAAACTTTGTCTAATATTGTTAGTAATAATAATAATAATAATAATAATAATAATTATTATTATTATTATTATTATTATTATTATTATTATTATTATTATTATTATTATTATTATTATTATTATTATTCATTTAGAACATTAAGTAACATTTAAAAAATGTAAATATCTTACGGGTTAAATATTGATTAAATATAGATTCATTACATATTTATGTAATAATACTTTCCTTATGCTTTCTAAATTGTATGTCTACATGCAGTAACAAAACATAAATAAATATGCATAAATGTTTTCATTTTCCATATAAATCTTTACTGAAATTAAAACTTTAGATTTGTTTTTACTGTAGTCATTATACATACATTTTATAGTCATTTATCTGTGTGTTTGTTTTTTATTTTACCTTATTTAGTTTGTTTTTTGAAATAGCAACAGTAAAAAAAGAGAGAAATACACCTCACATCTTACATCCACTTCTTAGCTTCAGTTTGCACCAAACATAAAAAAAAACCCCTCCAATATTATTAAACCGATAACCCTCAGCTGACTGATTCATCAGTTCAGCTTCCATTAAAAGGATTTGAAATCCCACTCTTTAATTTCCTCTCATCATGCAAACAAAATAGCAGTTTGAGGCTCATTACACTCTATCGTGATTCAATGATCCAAAATCCGCACGCACACACACATACACCGACAGACATGAATCTGAATTAGAGCCAAGAGCAATTTTGACATATGAATGGACAACTCCGTCATATCCGCACATACTAGCTCCGCAGAATCAGATGTGTGTGGTCCTCCGAGAACGCTCCGATCAATTAGCAGTGAAAACAAATGCATCCAGTGTCTGGCATGGCTGTAGGGAGAATCACAGTTGGAGAAAAGGACATTATCCTCAAGTAAATCCAATACATTTCATCACGTCTTCATTTAATGGGCTGGAATCGTTCGGATAGAGGCTAATGGAATGGAAAGGAAGCGAATGAGAGGGAGAGGGAACGAGGTGGGGGTGTAGAGGATGGTACTTTCCGGTAATGCTGGCACTCCTGGCTCCAAAGGTACAGCCTGCGCTCTATAAGGGGAAATATGAGAAGGTGTTATTGCCATGCTAGTGCTGACAAATGCTGTAAGTCAACTAAATGGTCAATTAAAGCTAAGCCGTATATGCACACTCAGTTGATTTAAGCTGATTAAGGAACCACGTGTGCTTTTTATTATCAGGCCCACTCTATACGTCTTCCCTACGCTCCGCATCCTCTACAATACCCGTGTAAACATGCCAAAGCAGTCGCATAAATTGCGTAACTTTTACAACATCCATGATAACCATAAAGAAAAGAAAGAGATAGCACAAGAAAAATAAAAGAGGCTCTCGTTGGACTGCGTTTCAAAGCCATGCTAATTTATAGAAGCTGGCTGCGTTTGGCTCGCTAGCACTCCTCTGGACGGTCAGTAAATCTATGCCGCGCTCATTCAGAAATAAATAAAGAAGAAGGGAAAAATGCTCTCATGCACACCGTTTAATTAAGGGCTTCTGGGAATTATAATCAACGCTATGAGATACAGCGTGGTGATGAAGCATAAATCCATAGAGCCAGCAGCCGTCGGACCCCCATCTAATGCGTTGGCAATATTGCTCATCCAGCAAACAACTGCGGCGCGCAGGAATGTGTTTGTGTTGCAGTGTGTGTGTGCATGCGTATGGACTGCAGAGTAGATTGTGTGTGTTTTGATAGCTGATCGTAATTATAAAAGCATGCATCGCAACACTTACGTAGACCCGGAGTAACACTGGTTATCTTTTGCATCTGTGTGTTTTCATAAATTGCTGCAGTAATGGAGTGATTCTTGTAGGGCAAGCCAGAAGTTAGCATCACCTTGAGAAAAAAAAAAAAATAAAATAAAATAAAAACCCTTAATAGGATTTTCCCATTTACTTTTGGATTATTGCGAAAAAACCCAACAATAACAAAAGTTGTGATTTTTGTTTCTTGATCATAATCTTCAAAAATGAACACAACTTTTTATGAATTTTGCCTAAATACAACAGACTCCTAAACATAGGCTGTAAACGAACTTCAGCAAGGTTGCATCACGTCAAGAGCACTCCCAAGCTTCCAAAAAATCATGAAATGAAACATTTACAAGGACACAGTTACGAACGCAATTGCTAGAGAGTACATGAGTTTATTTGTTTGAAGTTTATCTCAAAAACTCTGCCCTGCAAAGTGCAGTAACTACGCAGACACTGAATCTTTAAAAAATGCCTTTAAAGTTTTTAGAGTCAAACAATCTCACTCCCTACTCGTCACATATTGCCGCTTGTTTACTTTTTGATGCGCAGGGTGCCCATTTAGCATAATTTTTCTACTTGCAGGGTCCTCTGTTGCTTTAAATAAGAAACCCTTGGCGTCAATATGCCCACGCAAGATACTGGGAATTTTAGCATGATGATTAAATTATATATTGGGTAATGATATTGCCATTGTTGTGTGATTTATTTTTTTATTTTTTATTGTAAACAGTCACAGCAGATTTATTTTTTACACATTTATGAGCACGTAAAATGTACGTATAACAGGCAGATACAACTACCACCATTATTTATTCAAAAAGATTCATATTCCAAGTCCAAAAGGATTGATTTGTGACTATGTGCAACATGACCTTGGTAACAACGCTTTTTTCACTGATGTTGCTGATGTTTTCACTGCTCATGTAACAGGAATATATAACAGTATGTATAAAAATAATTGGGGGTGAAGATGGGTAGGTTTAGGGGTATGTAAAATGGAAGGAGTTGGTGCATCCCAGTCCATTTACATGGTAACTCCTCAGGAACTGTCCACTTCATATAAAGCGTAACGTTCTGGAAAGCAGCCAAA
This sequence comes from Puntigrus tetrazona, assembly GCF_018831695.1. Classification (NCBI taxonomy): domain Eukaryota; kingdom Metazoa; phylum Chordata; class Actinopteri; order Cypriniformes; family Cyprinidae; genus Puntigrus; species Puntigrus tetrazona. The sequence goes on along the minus strand of NC_056705.1, from coordinate 29,219,413 downwards.
ACCGTGTCCTGTTACACACATGTACTTACACATACCATTCAGTGGGTTGTTACAGTGCATAGTTGCACAAATTAGAGCTGTATACACTGTGATTGCATACTACTCGCACATCTAGTTACTGTATGTAATTGTACACGCGTATTAGGGACACTTTATATAAAGTGGGATCAAACGGGAACACTTCAGACCCATTAAAAGAACCTTTTGACTTTGGGACGATGGAAACAGAAGTGTTAAAAGGCTAACTTGTTTCTGGATTTTGGCCTACAAAAATACTTCCTCCCTGCAGCACTGCATTTGCTCGGGTCTTCAAGCTGGTCAAGCCGCCAATATCGGTAGGGTCTCCATTGCTATTGATATCTTATGACCGCATCCAGTGTCAAGTGACATCAACCGCACTAGTGCCTTATGAAAGCATACAGTGCCCTAGCCTAAAGTGCAGCGGTTTGACAAAATTTGTTGTGACAGAAATGTCACACCGCGTAACATGAGGTAATGTTATACCATACTTCGCAGACTTTTTTGCCAACGATTCTCCTATTAATGCATGTAAAGGTTTTATGGCTGTTACTGTAGACTCAGTCATTTAGGACAAACTCATTTTATTCATATGTAGATGGTTGAGCGTGTTTGTGTTTCCTAACAGCAAAGTTAAGCAGCTCTGTCAAAGCACTAGAATGAGTCATTCTGGATTTGCTGATGTTGCTGCTAGCGTCTATAAAAACAAGCTTTGCTCAACACAGACTTGAGTAAGCACTACATTACTTTGCCAGTAAAGCCTTCAGAATGTGGAACAAGAGCCCAATTAGCAAATTGTAGTCGCTAAGCGTTTGCATACAGCCTTACATGTTCTCTAATAAACTGACTAGTAATATTTGTAGTTGAAGCAAGCTAAAACATCAGCAAGAAGCAGAAATGGACTATTTAAACTGGAGACCGAAACCATTAGGCTACATTATTTACCTCTGTCGGGCTGTATGGGTGCCAGATCATCACTATGGAGCAGAATACCTTGATTATCTATTAATTACTTTGTGTATTATGCATTATGTTAGGCTAATAGACCAGCATAACTTGGCAAATATGATCCATTATGTTTCCATATTAATTAAAAAGGAAGTCTCTTTTTATGTAAAGAAATTAAAGTAGCATTCAGCATTATTGGATACTAATGCACACAGTAAGCCACTAAACATTACTGCTCCATCTAAGAAGAAAAAAAAAAAAAAAAGTTTTTTATAGTTTCAATCAGACAGCTAGATAACATTATCAATATAATCATGTATGCATTAAATGTTAATCATAAATACACTGTGTGGGTCAAAATGGAATTGATTTGGTCTTATTTTATGTTATTATATATATTGAAATTGCATTAATTTGTTTAAGTCAAACCTGGCTCCTCTTTAACTACAAAACATAATTTTATGGGCTGGAATATATTTCATATTTGAAAATAAAAACAATATACATATATATACAGACGTGGACAAAATTGTTGGTACCCTTTGGTCAATGAAAGAAAAAGTCACAATGGTCTAACTGTCAAAAGTAATAATATATATATAGTTGATCATAAATGTATGCATTATAATGTTAAACTCATAAATGATGGTACCCCTAGAAAACACTGAAAATGTGGGGACATGTCAAACTAATTAGGAAACCTTGTATTTGGGCCTATATATATGGCTCTTATGTTTGTTTGGTGATATGGTGTGTACCACACTCGCATTAATTTGTCTCAAGAGATCAAACCTGGCTAAGACTCATCTCCAAGCAACTTGTTCCTGTGACTACAGTTGCACATATTATTCAGAAGTTTAAGATCCATGGGACTGTAGCCAACCTCCTGGACGTGGCATGGAGGAGGAAAATTGATGACAAATTAAGAGACGGATAATCCGATGGTAACAAAAGAGCCTTTCAAGGTGAACTTCATGCTCAAAACAACATCAGTGTCAGATCGCACCATATATTTGTTTGAGCCAAAGTGGACTAATGGGAGCGACCAAGGAGGACACCATCATCATAAAAAAGCAAGACTGGAATATAAGGTTGACATTTTGGGAAAATAATTTATGTTATATTATTTGCTGCTTGGCCTGGCACAGGGTGTCTTGAATCTGTGCAGGGTACAATGAAATCTCAAGACTATCAAGGAATTCTAGATGATGAAAAAGCTAATTTGGGTCTTGCAACAGGACCTATTAAGAGGAAAAAATCACTATTGTAAAGTGGCCTTCTATGAGCCCTGACCTCATCCTATTGAAAAGGAGCTGAAACATGCAGTTTTGTGGACCATTTTAGCAGTTTGCTCATGTAAAATAATCTAGAAGTCTCATTGACAGTTTAAAAGCGTTTGCAGTGATTGCCTCAAAAGGTTGCGCAACAAAATATTAAGTTAGGGGTACCATCATTTTTGTTGAGTTTATTTTTTAAATAATTCTAAACAATGTCTGACTTTCATTGGTTAACATTTATATTTTATTTATTATTACTTTTGTCAGATAAGTTATTTCTGTATTGTGACTTTTTCTTTGATTGACCAAAGGGTACCAACAATTTTGTTTGTACGGTTTTATATTTTTATAATATATTATTATATATTATATATATATATATATAATATATATATATATGATTATATATATATATATATTTACATTAAAATCATTTTCAATTAAGGTATTTTGCAAAAATAATTTAATTATATTATTTTTAGTTGTATATAGTTGTATCTTGGCCATATAATATTGTCCTATCATACATACATAAATGGAAAGCTAATTTACCTAGCTTTCAGAAGATGTAAAAATCTCAAAAAACGGTTTTGTGGACCATTTTACTATTAATAATCTAGATATTTAAATTGCAATATGTATCGTTTTCCACTTTTAATATGGAAACTATACTATAAGCAAGCCATTTGTACGGTTTTTATTTTTATAATAGTTATTACTATTGAATAACATATATTACTATTGAATTTATATTTCATTAGCCCATAAATTATGTTTTGTAGTTAAAGAGGAGCCAGGTTTGACTTAAACAAATTAATGCAATTTCAATCTCAAAACTAATGCCACTACTTTTCTTTTGTAAGCACAATTTGTTCATCACTTTTTTGGCAGGCTTTCAAAATGGTAATTCCCTTGAACCACATTTTGCAACAGAAATGACATGTACACTGCAGTGGCATGGTCAACAATACATACGTAGCAGTAGTTCGCCTGGGCTGAGAAACTGCTTAAAAGCATGGCTGATTCACACCAATTATGCTTCAAAGCCATGCTGATTTCCTGCCTTCTCTTTGTTGGATGCTGCCTGTGTTTCTCAGGCTTGTAGAGCAGACTGGATCTTTCCTGTCGAGTCTCTGTTGGACAGCAAATCCAGGAATATAGCAGAGTGCCTTAAACTTACAGCCAAGCATTTCAAAATACAGAAATCAAAAACCAAACTGCCCCTCATGCTGGTTCTAAAGAGAGCTTGGCCAGAATAGTGTGATTTGGACTGGCGGAGTCCAACAAGCCCTTTACATTTTTACAGTGCAGTTCAGAATGGATGCCTTTACAAATGACCGCGCTTGTCGGCTACATTAAATATATTATCAGCCAAAGTGTTACAAAGAAGAAGGGAAGTCGAATGCATATTCAGTATGTACTAAAAATGTGCTTTCTGCAAGAATGGATGAGGGGATTATGATGATGAATTAGAGATTTCCCATAGATTCATCTAAAGACATTGTATTATAAATCGAGATCACAAGGCTGGGGCTGCTCTGCAAAACAGCCAGACATAGTTTCACATTATCAGCATATTTAGGAACAGGATGTTCTCGGCAGGACTGCTGAAAAAATGGTATAAGAACTGGACCTTTTGTCGCAGGCCCAGGTTTTAATGAAATATGTAAAACAAAAGCTGAACATACTTGCTTTGTTGGAATACTCTTTGAATGGATGGGAAGAAATCTCAGAGGTTTTATTAAAAATATACTGATTTGTTATTTAAAGATGAAAGCATGGGTTTGGAACAATTTAATGGTGAGTAAATAATGATTTCTTTTTGTTGAATAATTTGGTTCTCTTGCAGCCCTATTTTATGAGAAAATGTAACTATTTTTTTTAAGGTGGCAATGTCATACGAATTTGAGCAATGTCACTATTTTTTCACATTTTCAGCATAAAGGCTCAGCCCTAAACCTAACCATCAGTGGGGAGAAAGCAGGTTACACAAAAACGTACAAATGAGATTCATAGTCCTTGAATTAGCCAACAATTCTTGACATGTCAAAACCTAAAATAGATACAAACTGCCATAAATGTGTGTTGGTCAATGGTACGTTCATCTTTCTCTTGTCTGTGGACTAGCCTTGATCATTGAAGGTCTTTTGGTGAACTTCTTGACTTGGTTCTTGATCGATTTTATTCATGTCATGTCAAGTCTACTGTTTTTTTCTGATTCTTCATAATTTTTTTTTTACATATATACTAAACTTTGATTGACCTGAGCCTGTAAGGAATCCCTTACAGCCTTTGAGCTCTTGCTTAATATTTTCAAACCAGGCTCATTGAAGATGTTTGCCTATAAATACGTATCTGCAACTGCATATGAAACTGGATATTTGACGTCAGATTCAAAGTATCAGTAGTAGTGTCACGATTACCTGCTAGAGTGCCCATGAGCTCCATTTGAGGGCACTCCACCCTGGACTCTTGCCATATGTTTTGAACTCCATTTCCCATGTGTCCCTTGTCCCTCATGTCATGTCTTTTACTACCCGTATCTATGTGTGATGTTCTCATTGGTTCCTAGGTTGCATGGCGTCATGTTCCCTAGCTCTCCGTGTCTTGTTTTCATTAGTTGGTTTAGTCATGTGTTCCCCTGTGTCTAGCATAAAAGATGCCCACGCCCACTCCTTGAAGCTGATTATTGTATAACCATTCCCTTGTATCTAGCTCCTGTGTTTTCCAAGTTTACCTTTGTTTTGACCTTTTACTGCTTCCTAATTTTTTTTTATTTTGTCGCCTGCCTTGACCCTTGCTTGTTTATTGGATATACTCTTTTTGCCTTGACTGGATTATACTGTTTTGCTGGTGTTTGGCCCTGCCTGTTTGAAAATAAAGCTTTTGCATTTGGATCAGTCTCCTCGTTACAGAATAATCAGCCATACCCCGATCCTGCAACTTTATTACTACAACTAAGCTCAACTGTGGACCTAGTTGACCAGTTTCAACATCTTTGGTAAGGAGGCCGATCTATTGAGGATTATGTGAACCAGTTCTGTGAGTTCTCATATCAAGTTTGTTTTGGACTCAATGAACCCACAAAATCACTGTTACCTAGAGAATTTAATGGCAGTTTGTGGGACATCATGGACTATGCACTGTTGCTATGTAGCTCTCCTTTACTATGGGTGAGTCTTACGAAGTCTTTTTCCAAGATGGCCACCAGCCATGCGCCACTACACAAGATGGCCACCAACCCTGCGCCACTGCACAAGATGGCCACCAACCTTGAGCCACTGCACAAGATGGGCACCACTTTTGACCATGTGGGCTGCACACTGTGCCTCTTCTGTCCATGAGTCTGCCCCTGAAGTCTCTCCTGTACAGGATTGCAGATGTCGGCTTCAGCCGTAGAACCTTTAGAGGTGGTGACGTCCATGACCAAACAGCCATTCCTGAAATCACTGTCTGCTCCATCACGGCCACAGAAGCCATCCATGAACTCATGTCCTGTCCTGTCCTGTCACAAATCCTTGTTCTACCTGTCACGGCTTTGGAAGCCCTCCCTGAATCCTCGTCCTGCTCTGTCATAGGTGTCTATAAACTTTTACAGTGCTGGGCACTGGCTTTGCCGCCTGTCCTGACCCTTTTTATTGGATATACTCTTTTTGCCTTGCCTGAAGTGCTGGTGTTCGCCCCTGCCTATTTGACCATGTTTTTGCAAAAATTGGGATTTATTAATCAAAACTGTGGACCTGCAAGTAATACTTGTCATACTAATAATAATACTTTTTCATAGCACTTGGTATTGTGGCGGGAGGAGCCAACGACAGACACAGTGGGTGTGACGTCAGGCCTTGGAGAGGCTTTTTATTAAAAGAATATACAAAAATAAAGTGTCCAGGGGAAAAGTGTCCAAATAAACAGGGGAACTGGTGTCCTCGTCGTGCTGCAGGGGAAGTGCAGGTCAGGTAGTGTTCCAGGTGAGGGGTGGAATACGTTTTTTGAGTTTTGCAGAAATGTAGTTGGAGGCACATATTTGGAATGAGCCTATGTTGAATATTTTCGTTCACATTGTTGAACACGTTTTCTTCCAAAATGAACCATAGAGGCAGTAAAACTCCGACATCTTTTATCCAAATTTAAAGGGTTTGGATTAATAAAATGTACCTTTCTTGCTTTTGAATGTTAGCGTCACACATGTCCAGCCTTATATTTATGATTTTTCAATTCATACATTTGTCTGGTAGCTCACGGAGTACAGAGATCTACTTGAGAGACGAGGAGCCCTAGTGCGAATTCTGTGTAACTACGGTTTGACAAAAAAGAAAGGTGAAATGACATGGCATCAACAAAGGCCTTTTTATATCAGTTTTGCATTTGTTAAAACTATCGGGTAGGTTTAGGGTTGGATTTGTTATAGGGCACGTTTCTAACGTGATAGCTTTAACTTTTAACGACAGTCCCCTGGATATTTAACATGATAAAAACACAGCAATACGCACCTATATCAACGTATAAAAATGTGCCACTGTTCACGTATTTAACCTGTGTTTTTTTTCAACTCGGTGGACGGTTCACTTTGACACTCCTGCGAAACGTGCAGTAAGGCACGTAAAAACGGTGTTGCGCAAAAAGTGCACAGAGGTACATATTTTCATGTGACCAGGTTGGTTCGTTTGCTAGCATCCTTAGCTAAATATGATCACAAAATCCACTGCACTCTGTGAATAACGATAGACCTTGCAACCGTAGTTTCTTCCAGGAAGCACACCCTAGTTCAGTTGTTAATCACATAGACAACAATGCCTCTCACTTCGCACCTCCAAATAAGGATGCATCCTTCGTGATTTGCTGTTATGCACAACTGCACCCTTATGTTCTCTGAAAGGCTTGAACTCGTCTATCTATACTTGTGCCTCCCCTCTCATCTGAGTCCAATTTAAAGATGTGAGAGCCCAGTGGTTTTTATATGCACAGGATGGGGGAAATTATTTGTCAAAGTGAATGTCATCTAATTTAGCCTCACCTAAGCTGGTGCGCCGATAGGATCTGGCCGACTGGATTGAGCTCGGGTTTGCCGTCCAAATATATTGTTCGGCGGGTAGCCTTTTTAAGATCTCAATCTAGCGAGAGCCTTACCCCCTCCCCTCCGCACCCCCATCCCTACCCCTACATTTTATTACATGCAGGCCGTTTGACTAATGCACTTCAGCCCTGGCCAGCAGCCACATGCCAATTTATAACACGGTGGTTCAACCTCCTCCATGCATACCAAGCAATGTCGATTAGTTGTATTGGCATATGAGCACGGTCCCCTCCCATTTCTCTGTCTGTTTCTCACCAATGAGGGAAGCAAATGCAGCTTAAAGAGCCACGCTGAAGGTGGAGGGTATGACTCATGCATATGTAAGCATCAAATAAAAAGAATATTATGTATGGAGAAACGAGGGCCAAAAAAGCATGTAGCGAAACAGCAGTGCGCGCGCTCCAGCGAGATGAAGAAACACTTATTAAAGTGCTGCGCTTGAAGCTAAAGAAGGGCGATGTTGAAGACTGGGTCACCTGGTAATAAAACTGAATGCATCAATACAATGACTTGAGGGTTTCGAAGAGCTCTGAGTGAATGCCACCCACAGATTGCATGCATACATGTGCAACATCGTGAGGAGATCGTGACATTAACGATTTTCAGAAGAGACGTAATTATCCTGTTTTTGCATAACGAGTTCAACTTTTCACTTTTGTTTATAAAAAGAAATTTGAGAGAGAAAGAGAAGCAAAGACAGAAGGAAAGAAAAGCTAGCGTGAAAAAAACATTTTCTCCAGTTGTGGAAATGTCACCAGTAAGCGTTACTGCATTTTTATGGTAATGTGATTTAATGAAAGCCCATCACCTATTTTTACATTGTCTATTTCTGCCGGCGTGAAAATGTCAGCATTTTTTTTCCCAGCCACGACGCGCCATGGCTTGGCTCCCGATCAGCTCCTGCACTAGAACAGATGCATTTAAATATCAGTCTATTAGTTAAATGGATCGTCCTCACATGCAGCTGTCAGTTGTGTGAGGCATCTGGGCCAGGCTCTTAACAGTGTGCCAAACTTTCCCCTCTCTCTCCCTCTTTTTCTATCTGTCTCTCACAATGTGGAAAAAAAAAATCCATGTTCTTCAATGCTAGACTGATATCATAAAACAATACATGGCTAGACTGCTCCACTGAACATGTAACTCGTCTAACAAAGTCTTGTTGTTGATGTGTGTCATGGCGTGGTTGACTTGTGAAATGAGAAAGCGGGATGTTTTTAGTCAAATATAAATTCAGTTTTCACTTCCATTTGATGTTTGCACAGTTTTCCACATCAACAGCTTAAAAAAACAGATATAAAATGTATATTTAAGAATTTCAAATGGAAATGGAATATATTTGTTTTCTTATACTATATTTTTAGTATGTGTATATATATGACTTTAAAATAATGATTCTGATTTTTATAACACTTTAAAATAGGGAACACTTATTCACTATTAACTATGGAATTTTCCTTAAAAAACTATTTTGCTGTTTATTAATAGTAAGGTAGTTATTATGTTTAGATATTGGTTAGGATTAGGGATGTAGAATAAAGTATAAGGCATGAATATGTGCTTAATTATTAAATTTGCTAATATTCTAGTAATATGGTTGCTAATGCTTTACTAAATAAGAGACCCTAAAATGAATTGTTAACATTTGTTTTATTATAATAATATAAAATATTAATAATAATTACATTATACTGTAAAATAATATTTGATGTAGTATTTAAGAAAATAACAAAATAATTTAGTGCAACTTTAAAATTACAATACTAATATTTAGAATTAATCTCTGCTGCTCAAAACGAGCAGAATAAAGTTTAGTTTATATATCAGTCATGTTTTTTTTTTTTGTATATCTCTTCTTTCTTTGTAACAAAGAGCATTTATTTGCAATGTGTCTTTAATTAAAAGTGACCGCAGTACCAATGTTATACATTTTTTTTGTTGACTGAATCTAGATGAGGAAGTCTCAACTGATTTTTATAATAAATCCCTATGTACTAGTGTATCTTTTTAGAAAAGTGTATTGTGTATTATATTAGTATCTTATAATTCATTTGTCAGGCTTTTCGGTAATAAGTGGAGGGACAGGATTGCTCCAAATAGATCATTAATATGGCTATAACCAATTTCCTGCTTCCACATTCAACTGGAGCGTTTTATTTGTAGTGATTAAAAAAATTATGCATAAATGTACTGAAGTACATAATACCATCTTCCCTTTTTCTCTTAGAAAGCTAACACAACAAAACTAAGCTCAGAGGTGGTAGTGACTGTAATCGCAATACGACCCCGGTGGTCAAAAAGCTTAATCCTTAGGAGTAGAATAGCATAATTAACCATCCTGTTTCCTGTGTAGTAGGCAGTACTGCCATGGTGGCCTCCTGCTGTACTCTCCAACCATAAAGAGACAGAAAGTAGAAAAGGTCTAACTATAGCCAGTAGCGGGAGATAGTTTTCGTGGGGGGATAGTTGTCAGTCACCGAGGCTGATATGAAACTTCATTAAGTGTGAGTGGTTTAAAAAAAAAAAAGAAAAAAAAAAAAACAGATTTTGTTGAAGTGTCACTAAAGCATATCTGCCGATGCTGTCACTTCTCCTTCACCAATGCCTTGTCACTCAAAGCTGTGGACTTGATGTAATTGGTCATGTCTTGTCAGAATGGCAGATATGCCTGAATGGATGCCAGACAACAAATAAAAGAGTGCAGTTATGTCCTACTCAGAGTGATAAGGTGATATCCCCAACGCTGGCTGGATCAATGTGGAGTTTTTGGATTTCTTTTGCACTGGTATTCGTTGAAGTCAAGTAAACGCGAACCCAAACCTGACGTCTCTCGGAGTGAAATGAAGCCTTGATGAAAACTCCATTCGTAAAGAACTGATTTGATTGTATTAGAAAAATAAATGGAATGCAATTATAACTAACTGAAAATTACTTTATAACATCAAATTATTAAAAGTAATATATCATACATACACTACTGTTAAAACGTTTGGAGTTAGTAATATTTTCGTTGCTTTTTTTTTCAAATAAAGAAATTTTAATCAAAGGTGAAAGAAAAAATTAAACTTCCTATTCATATTGTTTTATTTTTCCAAAAATAAGCAGCACATCTGTTTTGAACTGCACCAAATCAACATATTAAAATTATTTCCAAAGAATCAAGTAAAGACTGAAGAAATGTCATCACGGTGATAAATTGCATAAAATAAATTAAAGCCGAAAACATTACAATATTTCACAAGATTACAATAGTGGATAGTGTTCATTAAATAATAATCACAGCTCTTGACAACAGTGTGCTACAGGAGTATACAAGTGGGATAAATAATTCTATATTTTATTAGCCAGTGTGTACTTTCAGCAGGGTACAGATCTACAGAAATGTAACGTGTTATTGGTGTAGATCAAAATACTGTCTCTCTTGTTCTGCTCATATTACAGATTTCATTTCCATGACAATGTCATGGCCAGTTAATAAGGATAGAGTGGTTGCATCATAAAAGTCTAATCATATATCAACTTGTTACCCATGAATATAAATATAAATAGGTTTAACAGTCCATGCGATCCTTGATTTCAGTGCCACAACCTGTCAAATATGTTTTCCGCCTCTACGGTGATATTACATCCATGAACACATCTGTTACCAAAGCCTGGCAAACAAAACACATTTCTGAATAATGAGGATTTAATAGAGATCTCTCACATGCGACTCGAACAAAAAGAGAGAAAACCATGATCGGATCGTTGGAAAACATTTCCAGCACTGCGGTGGTTGAACTTCAGTCCAGCACCGTAGGTTAATCACACACATTCAAGTATGACTACAAGGTAATATTACACAGAATTCTACCTGTTTTCCACGTATGGTGTGCAAATGATGATTTCTCTCAATAGGTGATGCCATGCTTACAGAGACTTAATTGTATCTAGTGGCTTAGATATTTTATCTAACATGTTCTGTCCCTGCTCTGAACATGGCTGAAATTGGCCTACTTCTAATAGTGCTCTTCTGGAATAGGTGGCTGACCAGGAAATGTGTGTGTGTGTGTGTGTGTGTGTGTGAGAGAAAGAGAAAGAGAAAGAGAGAAAGAAAGAATGCAATGGTGTATTGAAGTGAAGAGAGAGAGGTTAATGTGAAAGTGCAAAGATGACCATGAAAACAAAATCGTACAGACGAAGGAAGAAAATAATTTTTCTGTGAGTTGTTTTATGCTCCAGTAACTGTATTATATTTTAGCAATAGCAAACATTAATCAACATGAACTGTGCTTCAGCCTAAAGATTTTGAAACGCATGTTTGCTTAGGATTGTGCCTAATATTTTATCATTTTAGCCTACAGGTCTTCACTGCTGTTCACTAGTCTTAACTGAATACTAAATGAAGTTCCATTCACTACATTAGTTCTATGAAGCATATTATATGCATATCATCATTATTACCATACCGTTAATTGATAATACTAGTATAAGCATTTATTACAACCCACTGGTTTCAATTCAGAATCATTCACTAATTCATTAACGTTTTTTGTTGTGTATATTGGTGGTCAACAGATATAGGCATAGTATCCTTTACATGACACATTTGATAAATTCACCACTAGTCCGCGTCCCTATCCGGCTTCTCCATCACACAAAATACTGAAGTCCAGTGGCTTGCATTTTTAGAGCACAATTAGTACAAATGATATCTGCCTTTTATATCTTAGCTGTTTTGCGACTGGCTGTTCGTCCTGCTGTTACCCTGCCTGTCTCACCGCAATTTCTATGTTCCTCACTTGGTACAACAAAAAGCAAATGATGTACACTGCTTCTCGTAAACTAGAGGCAGTGTGATTCAAATAAATGCTGCACCTTTGAACCCACTCTCCGCATGTAAACGAAAGGAACACGAGTCAAATTAAAACATCAAGTTGTTTTTTAGCAAATAGTTTATGATTTAGGTTTTTCATTTTTAAAGCATATCCAATGTTTGCTTCTAATACATTTGGTTTTAGTTAGTTGTACTGGCTTCATTTTTTTGCAGTGGAAGAAAATAGATGTCATCCATTTTTTTTTTTTTACAGTGATGAGAAACAAGCTTAGAACTTCACATGTTGAATACGTTGGTTTACTGTGTGTGTGTGTGTGTGTGTGTGTGTGTGTGTGTGTGTGTGTGTGTGTGTGTGTGTGTGTGTGTGTGTGCGCGTGTGCTAGTGTGTATCAAAGTGTCTGTTGGTTTTTGTTTCATTTTCGAGTTCCTGGTTTTCCTTATTTGGTCGTTTTCCTGTTCTTGTTTAGTTGATTAGTTGATTAGTTTCCACCTGTGTCTGTCCACCTGTTCCTGTTCTCCCTGATTGTGTCCCTGTGTTTAAATACCTTGTTTGTGTCGTTCGTCTTTGTCAGTCCTTAAAGTATGCTACGTGTGGAGTAAAGTTCAGTTTGGATTCCCAGTGAATATTAAATGCATACTGTTGTATTCAACTCCTTCGTCTCCTTGATTCGGACACGTCCTGTTACTTTATATATACACTTTTTGTCAAAAATAGCTAAATAGCTAGCTAGCTAGCTAAATACACGCTTAAACATTTTAATAAAATTGTTTTTAAGGATTAATTAAAACTTTTTATTCACTTTATTACTCCCCATTGACAGGGTTGTATTTGAACAAGCCTACACTCACACGCAAATAAATAAACACAGAATTCAGGGGAAAAAAGTAACGGGCTCTAAATTGAAATGTGTGTTAACTTGTTTGTTCACAATTAATAGATGTTTACATTCGTTCTCATTGTCTAGCAAACACGTGAAAAGCTTTTCCTTCCTAATTAAAGGTAAAATAATATTATGATAAATATTAATATTGTATTTGTGAGGAAATAGTGATTTTAGCCATGAACTGTAAAACTTTACTGTAAATTCACAGGCATTTTTTAACAGTGTACTGTATTTTTATAAAACAGAAAAATCCTGTATATTTTGCAGATTGTCTGTAAAAAACTGTTTTCTGTTTTCAGACTGCTAAATTTGTAATACAGAATCATACTGTAAATGCATTGCATTTTGGGATTTATTGTCTTTCGCGCTCAATTTATATGTCGCGTTGATGTAATGTGAACAGATGCTAGTATGAGTGTCAGAAAACTTAATTCGTCAGTGAATTGAACTAATCGTGTTTTTGAAACATGTCAGAATTGTGATCTTGCAAGTAACGCAGGCCTATCTAACGTAAGAGAGAGTACGGCGGACATCTAGAGAATTTCTTGCACTGACCGACAGAAAGCTGCTAGGTTTGAAAGTGTGTGCTCTGTGCTTTTTTACGCATCGCTAAGTTTTTCTGAGCTTCGTTAATTTTTTAAACTGTAGCTGTTTATGACTCAGCAGTAAATGGACGTCGCAGAGAAGTCGGTGAAATCGCCGGCCATCTGAATAATTCAATATTTTTCAAAATTCGAGAAGATGGACTATTATTAGTTCGAGTGTTGATACGGTAAGTCAGTGTTTTTTTTATCACATATACAGGGATTAGACTAAATCAGTGGCTTGATTTTGAGATCTTCTGCTAATGTGAAATCCTGAGGGGGGAAAATCTGTTTTCACATATTCATCATTTTTGTAAAACCACTTAAGCAAACTATCTAGATCTTTTAATGCTATAAATGATAAAATAGAAATTTATAAATGTATTTAGGTGTCCGATTCTGCTTAAAACGTTAGTTCAAGCTTAATAAATGAATAAAAAAACAAATAACGCAAAGTGATTCACAAAACAAATGGCACAAATAAAAGGTAATGCTACACAGACATTGATGTGTTTTTGAATGTTGTTTTTTTTCCGTTTCAGAATAAGTTATCTGATGAAGGAAGATCCAGTGTTAACGTAAGTGCTTGTCATTTGTTGTCCAGTCGTTAACAAAAAAATGCTATGCTGTCAGTTCTGCGATCGTTCTTTTGAATCAGCATTATCATTTTAATACTGATTTCAAATGTGGTGTCCCTGATTGCTCCGGAAAATATAAAAAGTACACCGCTTTCAAGGCTCATATATTCAGGGATCACAAAAAGAAGGTCAAGGCTTTTGTTGAGCAGTTATCTAAGAATCTATGCAACACTTGTCATATATTTAAAGTGTGTGCGTATTGCATATGGGCATTTTCCAGTTTTTGATCATCTTTATCCCCTTGTTAGTCAGGACTTTGGGAAGAGCAGGGAACATGCGTATTATTATGCTTGCCCTGCTGACTCCAAAGTAATCACTAACAAGAAGATAAGGATGATCACTTTGATTCTGACTGTTCAGTACGTGATACGTGAATCGTTACACCCCTGGTTCTAGGGGAAAATGAAAAGGTATGGTGAAAAACAAACCTTAATTTAATGTATTAATGAATTTAATAAAGCTACAGAGCTTTTACGTGTGAGGTTTTTATCAATCTTGATTTCTCACAAATTGTCCGCTTTTCCTGGATGGAGCGAAGGGAACTGCGGTGCTAATAAAGTGCGGATCCTGGTAGGCCAATAGCCAAGGGCATTATTTGATTAAATGAAATACGTTTAATGAAATTAAATACTGTATTATCTTACGTTTTTTGTTTTTTCCCAACTCCTATCATATACAACCAGAACATCTGGAATATCTATGTCAAGTGGAATTCATCAGTGATACTTCAATGCATTTTTTGTAAAAAGTGTAATGCTGTTAAATTTTCACCGGGACTGTATGGATGTTACAAAGAGGCGGGCAGGAAATACTGGTGACGTCAGACTTATAAGATATGTTATAATCTGCAACATATAGAATAATCAAAAATGTTCACTTCAGCGATTTTGAAGTCTTAACTAAGTTTAGCTCTACCTCCATTTCACCAGGGAGACTATTCCATTAATTTGCAAATTGCTTGTTGTAAATGTAAATATGTTACAGTATCTCAGAGTTCTTTTAATAGTTGTGCAGAATTATGTATGGGCCACTAAATAAATACCACATGGAGCTCACGGTTCCTCTTTTAATTAATTATTATTATTATTATTGTTATTATCATTTTAATTTTCAGGTCAATCTCTAAGCAGCCAACGGTGGATGTTGAGCACAGAAGGTCAGGGGTCGTGTGTGAAGGAGAACATCCCAACTTTGTCTCTGGCCTTGCAGCGCTGTTCGCCTCATTCTACAATTTCAACCTCCAGTATCAAGAAGAGGCAGCTCGCAGCCTTGAGTTTGTTCAGAGGTTAGACATTATCATATTTTACATTCATATACACTACATTGCCCAAAGGATCGGGTCACCCCCTTTTGATGAACAGATCTGACTCCTTTGGTCATTTTCATGAGTGCAAACGTTACTTTTTATGAATATAACGATATTCTAGGAAATAGTATGACTCTCAATTTTATAACAACGGTTTGTTCTAACATGACATTGTCTCTGTGTATAAGCAAACAAAATAATTAATTCAGTCAGTGTGGAGGAACTTGACTTGTCTGCAAAGAGCAAAAAGTCATAATGTCAGCTGGACACCTGGTGTGACTTTAAATACAGACCCTGAGCCAAAAACTCATCACCAAACACCAATGACTTGTATATACATTACACGGACAAAAGAATAGGGACACCCCCTTCTTTAGTACAGAAAAAAGGCACTTTTAAAACTGTGGCAACAAAGATGGAATTTGTGTTTACTATTTGTATTATCATCTCTGTTGCAACAGCTTTGGAAGTGTGTAAAATGACTGCACCCATACGTACAAGTCATCGGCGTTTGTTGATGCGTTTTTGTCTCAAGGACTGCATTTAAAGTCAAACCAGAGGTGTCCAGTTGGCACTGTGACTGTCTGACTCATTGACTCATTACGCTCTCTGCAGACCAGTCAAGTTCTACCACACTGACTCAATCAATCATTTCTTTTGTAACCTTGCCTTATACACAGAGGCATTGTCATGTTACAATAGAAAAGGGTCCTGTCCAAACTATTCCTATAAAATTAGAAGCACACAATTCCCTAGAATATCATTTGATGCATAAATATTAAGGTTTGCACTTACGGAAATTACTAAAGTAGTCAGAGCGAATTGTCTCACTAAACTTGTATTGACAATATTTATAAAGAACTTCACAAATAATGTATTCAATTGATTGTATACATTGCATATATGAAGTTTCATATAACGTAGTGTTACAATTAAATAAACGTATTAAAGCCACAAAGGTTTGGACTGGACACAGGATACTCTTTGTGTGAAGCGCAGTGTGTATTGATACTGCATTTCTATTGATGCTGTGATCTGACCTTATTCAGGGGTGACAAAGAAACAATATTGTTAATAAATTATGCGATAACAAAGATGCAGAGTAAAATCTGGCAACCCCACTTCCAAAAATAAATACATTTAAAATACATAGTGATGAATTAATAATGGTAAAATGTTGTTAAATAGGGCACATTTGGTTTGGTTTTCAAATAACATGTTGTTTTTTTTATTATTATTATTCATCACACCATCCTTGTTGTCTAGTTGTAATTGATCATCTATGTGATCATCCCCAGTTTGCAATTTAAATGAGAAGGGAAAAATATGATTTTACAAAATCATTTATTTATTTATTTATTTATTTTTACCTTTTAGACGCTTCCTTGATGTAAACCCTGAACGTGGATCAAAGGCCAAGAAAGGGAAAATAACTTCAAATAAGACCGGGCATGTTCTGCAAAAATAGCACAGCACTGTTAACCCACAGGTTTACATATGTTCACATTGTGCAGTTTGCTTAAAAAAATAAAACGTTGCAAAACTTAGAGAATGTTGTATTCTACTTCCTGTTGTGACCACCATTAGAGATTAAAGCAAATATTTTTAATGTCCATTTATTCAATTGAAGAGTACAGAATGAAAAGCACTACTTACAGTATTCCTGCAGGAACAATTACTGTACATAAGTTTTCTACTGTATATATATATATATATATATATATATATATATATATATATATATATATATATATATTAACAGTAGGATACTGTATTTGGCAATTACAGGACTAGACTGTAAATTCTGTTTTCAGTAGTAGACACAGTAAGTGGCTGGCAACCCAGCTGCCAGTACTTTACTGTAAATTTACTACAAAAACTTTTCCAGGGTAACTCCCAGCCCTGCCTGAGCGTCATCTCGCATCAAAAGTACATTTGCCTGGATACAGACAGTATACGATTTCTGTTCATTTTCCGATGTACTCCACACGCTTAAAAACCGGCTAAAAAAGTAGGAACCTTTAACATGTGCTCTGTAAACAATGTGTGTGTATATGTAGAGGAGTTACAGCTGAATCAAAGCGTCAGGAACAAAGAAGTGGATGGTTTGTGTATAACGGCGTCCCGGATCGCGTCAGAAGATTAAGCGCTCGTTCAGAGCGTTTGATTGCAGAGTGTTTTGTAAACGAAGCACAGCATAATGGAGAGTTCGCCAAAAACAGCAGCGGCATAGCTAAGCACAAGCAAACAGTTTCATAACCATTTCATAATGCTGGTTTTTGTGAAGGCAAATGACTTTTTCACGCATCTCATATCTTCGCATCTCACGTAAAGGTATCTTATCATAAGGATGTTTGGGTGTTTGTATTGTGCGTTGGGAATCATTTCAGACAGGTGGTCAGAATCAACATTGAGCGTTCCTTTCTATCCGTCACAAAAAAACGCTTGACCTTCTCTATGGCCCAGAATCTAGTTGCATGAGACTACGCGTTGTGCTGTTGCCGATAACTCGCGAAAGAAAAGGCACAAATCACAGCAACTTCCTTTTTAAAACCTTTATTTCAAAACCACACTAAAGTCAAATTATCTGAACAAATGCTGTCCTGACTTTACCTCTGAGACACGGCCTGTAAAACCGGAATTGCCCGACTTTTATTGGGACGTCTTTATAGAGGTGTTCTGTCATGTTCTTGAGCGTTTGTCTCAATGTGTGTAGGTACAAAATAGGGAAGAATGAGAGGTGTGCTGATGGTGTGCGCGTGTTTATAGAGTGCACCTCGAGGGGCTGAACAGGGGCAGCTGACAGGTCTCTTGAGGGAGATTTCACTTTCCCTTTCATTGCTCTTCCCTGTAACAACAGAGCTGCACACAAATGCCACTCCACCCACTTGCCCCTATCAGGGACAAACACGGAGGCAGTGAGAGTTTTATCAATGTGTACGTTAACATACAATCCCTAAACCAAGCACATTACTCGTGCAAAATAGATGTGCATTTTCTGCTTGGTGGCATCCAGTAGCCAATTGTACACGGTAAGCATATCGTCTCCTCTCTTCCTGTTCCTGTGTGTCTGTCCAATAGTATATGTGTGGGTTTTATATTCTTGTTTACATGGCTCCGATTTAGTTTCGTTTTATTGTTTGGTAAAAGTCCTGTCGCTGCCAGGGTCTCACTGCCAGGTCGGTCCCCCTTCCACTTGCACGCACACACACACACACACTCACACACACACACACACACACATAAAAACTGTGAGCTACTAATCACATGGTAATGGACTTTCTAGCAAGCGCGTCACCTGTCTCAAAGTATTAGGCGGCATTTTGTGTCAGGGCTGCAGTTTTCTCAGAGCTTTCTCTATACAACAGACACATGCTCCCTGTCCAGTCCACATACTCTCTTGTTGGCTGCGCAATCAATCAATAATGCTAATAATAATAATAGTTCATTGTGATACGTTTTAGAAAAGTCTAGAAATTTTTATCAGATTACTCAAATATGTCTATTTGAACAAAAACAAGAATTACAATTATTACGGTTTTAATTGTAATGAAAAAAAAATATTCTGTTAAGTGACCTTACCTACTATGCACTTACATTTAATACTAATAAATTAGTGTGATGCATTATGGTGTGCATACATTTTTTTTTTACAATGTTTTTAGATTGTTTTTATATTTTAAAATCTAATTATATCTGTAGTATAACTTTTGTAATTGCATGTATAATTACACTGTTGACCCATCCCTCACACTCTTTTTAACTATAAGTACACAGTAAGGCCACTTAATATAAAGTGGGACCAAATATTTAAAAATAGAATAATTATACTATATAATAAAATATTTTATTTAGTACTTAAGAAAACGCAAACCATAAAAAAGCTGTAAAATTACAATACTAATATTTAGAATATTTATGCTGCTTGAAACAGGCAAAATAAAGCGTTGATATGAAAAGTACCAAAGCTCACACTCAATAAAAAAACATTAACGAACACTAAAGGGATAATTCATCCAAAAAAAACTTTGTTCATCTTCATAACACAAATTAAAATATTTTAGATTTTATCCGAGAGCTTCATGACCCTCCAGACAATGTAACTGTAATGTTCCCAGGCCCAGAAATGTACAAAGGACATTGTAAAAATAGTTCATGTCAGTGGTTCAACCTTAATTTTATGAAACTATGAGAAAGAAGGTCCCAAGGGTTTGGAACAACATGAGGGTGAGTAATTAATGGTTTTCATTTCTGGATAACTTTTAACTTTATGTACCGTGCTGTAAAGCACGGATAGCACATACAGCATGTGCTATTCTGAATGTGTAGTTTTTTTGTTTTTTCTTTACAGCCATAAGCAAAGACGGCATTGTTCCTATTATTGCATCTCATTATTATTGCAAAGCCACCGCAGACAGACTGTCTTTTAGGTTATTTGTGTAGATACACCTCACTCATAATTGGTCGAAATTGGAAAGTGTGAGAACGGAATCTGCCATGAACCGCTTTTAAAGAGATGCACCTACTTGAAATTGTAGTAAAAATAAATAATGAAAAGGACACAAGATCCCCAGAGTCCACATTAGAACAACCTTTTCTACCATTTGTTCCATTTAACCAGATGAAAAAAAAGAAGGAAAGAAAAAGATATGTTCTCTCCCTAAGTCACAGCGAGGGGAGCGGCGCAGAAGATACAATTATTCAGCTCATTCTAATAACTCAGACCCCTTCCATTCCATCACCCTGCCTTAATGCTCTCTCCATTTTCACCCCAGAATGACTACTAAGAGGTAAAATGGTCTGCCTCTACATTCTCTCCTTTCATTTTTTTTTTTTTTTTTTTGCCTTCTTTCCTATAGCTCTGTCCTGTCTCTCTCCTGAAGTAATCATGTTCCACACCATTCTCGGAGATAGATGCATTCTACAGGAAATGGGAAACGGACATTAAGGGAAGCGGGCTGCTATGGAAGCGCAGATCAATATTTCTATTAATCTGCATCCTGATTAATGTAAGCCATATGTAGTCTACAAAAAGAACTCAGGCTTAATTCAAAGGAGGAAAGTGGTTCTACACATTGAAAATTAGTTTTCTTAACATTAAATTAAACTGTTGTGTATCGGACCTATAACTGAATTGAGTTAACCCCATTAAAATTAGGTTTGTGCCAGCTCAATTCGATTTCTTGCATTAGCCGCTAGCTAGAAATAGCTTACGGCAGCATGTTGAATGCATGTTTTAATACACATAAAAACTACAACTGCTTTTGCAAAAGGGTAGGTTGTATATAAATGTACTTTGTGTAACCATCCACGAGCTCTGCTCAAACTTAATTTGAACACTAATAAGACCCCATGCGTAATCTTCATCAAAAACGCATAAAACATTTAGTTTCAAACAAAACAAAGTTGGCAATGCTGCACTAACACCAACCAAAATTATTCATGTCCTCCCAACGTAGATGGATTAAATGTATGTATGTTTTGACCATTTTAAATCTTAGGGAGGTAGATGCCATTACAGACACAGAAACATCTCTGTTTATGTCATGAATAGATCAATAACCTGTTGAACATGAATATGAATGCATGTGTGATCTGTATATAAATGGAGGAGAGAGAGAGAGAGAGAGAAATGTAGTGCAGCCTAAATGTGTGTGTGTACTTTTGATAAAATTCAATTTTCTCGTTTTTTTTTTTTTTTTTTTTTTTTTGAAATTTTGTATTTATGATTAAACCTATCTGCTTTCAAGTGGCGATAAAACATGAACACATGAAGATAGAATAAAATAGTTTTGTTGTTTTGTTTAAAAGCAGAGGCTCTGTTCTTTATTTCCACATATTATATGTTCATATATGCATAGCAGAAAATATTCTGGAGGCGTCAAATTTAGGTGCAAATCATCAAAAATGCTGGCGGTGGCTGGCAACTTAAAAAGAAGAAAACAAAAAAAAACACTAGCGGGGAAAGAGTTAAGTACTTCTATTTTACCAATTTACACATTTAAATGGACTGCAAGCAAAGTTTTGACAAAATGTTGAGGAAATGTGTGGCATTAGCTTATTCTAATTAACCAAATTGAGCAAGCAGCTCAGTCTGAGTGCAGGCAGCTGCCAAGGAAAATGGATGCGTGTTGTGTATTTCTCTATTCAATGAAAAAAAAAGTATTGTTTTACTTTTTTTATTCTGATTCTTTAAACAACAACAACAAAAAAATGTAGTATTACTTTGATACTTTTCTTTTGATTATTAACGGAGTGCTTTTCTGCACGTCTCTTTCTTTCATTTTATTTCCTCCCATCTACTTTCCAAATGCACATCCCAAGCTGGAGAATAAGATTATGATAAGGTGATTACAGATGGGCGAACAAAGGGTTGAAAAAACGACAAAATAAAAGAACAAAAAGTACCTTGTCTATAAAACGGTAAGAATGAAATGTTTTGTTCTCATTTCTCTGAACCGCTGTCTATCTCGGTATGGTTGGGTCGTTTCACCTACAGTGGATGTATCTTTTCATTTCCCTGAATGACAAAGCTGTTTTTGCCCAGGCACAGGCCTTGTTAGTGGGATACAAGGGAGCAGATGGGGACCAGGCTTTTTACAGGACCAGACTAAATTGACTGTGATTCCAGGCATTTTGCTTCTCCAACGAAATAAATCTGAACTGTTTGTTTGGTGGCTTTTTCTCACTTTGTACCCAGGGCTTTCCTGGGAGAGAGAGTCCCTATCGAAGGCATGTTGATGTGAATTTGTTCTCTAGATTCAAGGTCAATTGAGGTGTTGTCAAAGCTGTATGAACTTCAGGCTACTGAAAGTATTTTCAATTGGCTTTTTATTTAACTTCACGCCTTGAGTTTCAAATGAAATGCGTCGAGTAAAGTACTGTAGCAAACCATTATTAAAACCACTTAACGCAAAGTCTGCCTTTTTTCCGAGACTGTAAAGCATACACTTGAATATATAAGAATGTTTTGACCTCATCAGGTATAAAGGAATTGAATGAGGGAATGAGAACAAGAAAGAGAAATATATATATATATATATATATATATATATATATATATATATATATATATATATATATATATATATATATATATATATATATGGGCTTTCAGATTAGCAGGCTTCAGTTTGGATTTGGGGTCTGAAACCTTCAAATTAATCCACTCAAGAAACAAGCACACCAGGTGGTTGAGAAGGAATCCAGTTACACTTACAAAAAAAAAAAAAAAAATCCAACTAATGATTGCACTAATCCTGTAGGAATAATACAAAATAAACGAGCAGAAGGAAGACGGGGAAATGGTAAATTAAAAAAATCAATTTCGACTTCATTTGGCCTCTCGACTAAATTCAACTCCATTGTGTTACGCTTCATCCTAGAAGCCCATTGGAAGTTCTTTGTGTCAAGCTCCATTTGTTTAAATGAAACCAACTCTGATTAACAGTCTAGTTATAATCCCAGATGTTCTGTGTGTGACCAATAGAAATCTCTTGATATTTCTAATAGGCTGTTGAATCATTTAGCAACAGGTGTTTACAAGGGGCTGTAGAAACCGTGCACTACTGTAAGGTTAACCGTACAGGAATTTATTCTTGGAGTGGTCGATTTGTGCTCAGTCCTCTCCAGACGTGCACGAATCCCCAAGCACACTTTTATAGCCTTTGGCAATACTGCATCACCGGAATGTTAATCCATATGGGTTAGGTTGCTAACAGAAATCTGACTCACTTTTCCCAGTTTACAATAATTAGATGGCGTATCTATAAGTTTATCAGATTTTTTTTTATTTATTTATTTTTAATGCACTTTTTTTTGTTGAATATACAAGGCAGTAATTTCCCAGTTTTGCTCTCTGGCTTGGCGATGAGCTTAGACAGCACTGAGACACAGTGACAGCAGGCAAGTGAACTCAGCCAGCAACGACAGCCAAAAGATTTCTGACAAAACACTGCTAGACTTCAATGGAGAGGAAGCCTCCAAAATAGTCCAAAATAGTTTCATTACTGGAAACTTTCTGTAAAATCGGTAAGGTAGAGGTGTGATAGGTGAAAAGTAGAGACATCGAAACTGCACTTGTTTGAAAAAGAATAAGAGCGAGGGGAAAAATGGATGACCTCTTCTAATTAATGGGTTTAGATATTTCAGCAAACTGCTGCACTTACAGTATTGTGTTTCTAATGTCGTGGCAACAGTTTGATAAGAGTATATTTAGATAAAAGCATATTTAGTAAGTCTGGTATAGATGATCTTGACCCAAACCTGTAATGAATATTGCAAAAAAAGGCTTATCTTACTTAGTATTTTTGCCTTTTGTTTTAGCATAAGTATCTAACAATGTTTAAATCGAGATACTTTTACTAGATAAGCAAAATAACCTAAGATACGTAGTTTTGTTTCCAGGTGAAAACAAGTCTAAATATCTTAAGTCATTTGCTTATCTTGATTTGAAATCTGGGATCATGGCTCCCTGACCTTTCATATGGCTAAATATGAATGCATTGTCTGATGTTCCCAGAATTGCTATAGTGAATCGAGGCTTATTTAATCTGTTATCTGTAACCAAGTACACAAGTACATAAACCATGCATAAATGTCAAGTGGTATATCACACAAAAGAAAAACAGAAAAATGAAGAATGCGATAATGGCTATGATCCCTCATTAGATCTGAAAACAAGATTTCTTATTCCCAATGCCATGCAAGTGAAGTAGGCGATCACTTGACATCTGTGAATGTACCTGTAGAAAAGCTTCGATTTTAAGAAGATACTGGACCTTGGGGACTATAAGAAATGCTGAGGCATTTTACTTAAAAATAACGTTATATTCAAAGCAAGCTTCATAAATGAGACAGAAAAGAGAGATAGAAAGAGACAGAAGCTTATTAGAGACACAAATAGCTAATTGGCCAAATGTAGTGCGCGAGAAGTTACTCACTCAGATTAAGATGAAAGGAAAAAGCATGCAGGATTGTCCAAAAATGAATGCCAAAAGAAAGTCTCTCAGTGATCTAGCCAGCAGCTTGACAGCACCAATACAGAATACTAAAATCTCTTGACATCTGGACCATGGCTGATGTTCTGGAAAAATCCCAAGGGTCTTTTTTCGCTTGTTCAGCTCATAGGGGTAATTCTGTTCATGTTGAAACCCTTGAAGCATTTTGTCATCTAGGATTTGACACATAGTTAGGTTTTGGTTTGGCATATATAACACGTCGAGATTTTAATGTGCTGATAAGATAAGTGTAGTGTTGAAGAAATCAGTGAACAAAACACAGTTTGGAGAATCAGTTCATAAAGCAAACCAGACGAATCAGATGATTCGTTGAAAAAAACTGGTTCGACTCACTGAATTGTTCAGTCGACCACTGATCCATCAGCAAAATGATAATGATGACTGTCCTTATACGAAAGAGACCAACATTAAAAATAATTATTAGAGCATTAAAGGGTTACTCCACCCCAAAATGAACGACATGGGGGTAAGTGATAAATCACAACATTTTTATTTCGGGGTGGAGTAACCCTTTATTGTGCAATAATAGGAAAATGTAACAATCAAGCAAACTACAGAACGATGCAAGACCTTGTGAACCTGACTTACAAACCATAATAAAAAAAAACCTTCTCTGTTATGACACTGCGTGATTCTAACCGCAAACTAGTTTGTTTTGTCACCGCTTGCTTTGGGGAGAATGACAATTACTCACATGAATATGAAATATGCATATATTTACATCACATAGGGGACACGCAAAATCAAATTCAGCATGATGAAATTTACATGTCAAAGCTCAAGGTTAGAACTGATTAAAAATGTGGGCCATTCCCTGTGGGATACACTGCAATCATTTGTTTGTGAGGGTAAATCATAAACTTCAAACATGAAATGCAGTTAATGAAGAAAAATAGAAAGTGGTGCAAAAAGACCACGAAGATTAGAGCATATTTTAGCGTTTTAATCACTTTATTCTTTTAATAACAAATAGTGTATATGCATTTGGCTTCTCTAGGGAAATCGTGTTTTACTCTACTTCCCTGCAGGAGCCACGATTCTTTAGCCTTCTTATCTTTTTATATATTTATGTTGCCGTTCCTTGAGGGATAAGCTTATATTTAACGTACCACAACAAACCGCACTTGATGTGGCCTTTTTCACTCTTAAATAAAATCAGTTGTTTCAACTTCATAAAGCACCTGCAGTCTCTAGAGGTACCTTTCAAAACACAATCATAGGCGTTTGAATCTGCAATATGCAAAGGGCCTCTAAATCATGATCAGCCCAGCCAAGAAAATGTCTACCTAGAGGAAATGTGGGCACTGCAGAGCACACTCACGCCGCATTTCTCATAAAGAACAGATGTGCTTTTCTGGCTCCGCTCCTCCTAAGTGCATCTGCTATCACTGTAGTCTACACTTACTTAACAAGGACTTTGGCACGCTGTGACCATAAGGAAAGCACAGAGCTGAGTTCTTAGAGACTAACCCAGCAGTGGTGTGGCGGTTAGCGTACGATCGAGTCTAGGGTTATTTGTATGGAGTTCAAATAATCCGCTTTGTGATATTTCTCCTCCTTTCACGGAAGCATTTCCAGACCACTACATAACAAGTGGCAGGGGGCCAAAAATAAAAGGGGGAAAAAAAATAAAGAAAGAAAAGTTACTGGGCCATTTTTTTCTCCGATAAAGCATTAGAAATGTATAATTGAGAGACAGTATTAATATTATTATTATTATTATTATTTCGTTCGTGGAAAAAGTTAACTTTAATTAAACAGATTCTATTTTTAAAGGCTGCAGGTGCGCTGTGAAGGTTTTCCATATTCAGCTGTTTCGATGAGGACTGGCAAACAATTTTCCCGGTTCAAAGCATTCTCGCCCGCTTCTGAGAATGTTTCTCGGCAGCCTCTCACATTGGAAGCGGCTGTGTAGGAGGAAAACCTCAATGGCTGCGAGCACGTCGAAAACGATGCATGTTATTTCCCTCCTAAACTGCAGCAGATGAAACGCAGTGAGTGGCTGACAGAAAGGCCTAATTTAGCGAGGAACACGAAAACCTTGGCTGTATGCTCTCAACCACTCCAACCCCCTCTACATAATCGATCAAGCACGTATGGTGCCTCCTCAAAAAATGAAAGGGAGATAAAAAGTAAGAGAGCGAAAGGGGGAATGTTACAGGGTGGAAATTAACAAGTGCAGATTGCAAGAAATGTGGATGAGCATTAGAAGTGTACAATACAGAGAGAGAGAGAGAGAGAGAGAGAGAGACCACGAAGGAATCGATCAATCCTCTGAAGTATTGAAACTGCCTTTTAACTTTCATGCAAGTGTAATATATAGAAAAGGGCATTACGACTGAACATCAAAGACTTTTTTTGTATCAACCCTCGTGTTCGTTTCTGACTGGTTTTCTGATGTACAGTATGAATAAAATTAACAATTAACCTCTTATTTTCTCATTCACGTTCTAATACGTTCCTCTGACCGAATCATAACCCATAGACAGACTTTACTGAAGCTTTAACACTGATGTAAGATAAAATAGACTGATTCATGCCACTTTCCTGAAATAGTAATATTGTTTCAGTAAAAAAACTCAAAAAGTAATCTCAAAGCAATTCAGAGAGAAATAGAGCCTACACCTTCGACTAAGCAGGGACGGACCCTTGATGGATGGCTCTTTAAAAACATTAGTGTTATAGTCATATGTTTAATTAGTATTATTATTTTTTTTTATTTTTTATGTTCAACACATGTGTTGATTGATATTTGCACACACACACACAGAGATACTAACAAGAACTGTATCTCACCAAAGAGTGCTCCTTGCCAGAGAAATGGTGTCTCTATCCATCTCGGTGTCCAAGGCTGTCACCCAAAACTGTTGACCCTGAGCCCGGCAATGGCCTAAACAGCTGTTCTGCTCCACACATCCATCACAGGAACACACGCTTATGCTCACACACACACACATACGAGAACTGAGCTGGATTTGGGCCAAAGTCGAAGGTCAGCTTATGACAAAGCATGCCTGATGATGCCAGAGCAAGGATGTCATTCATCTACATATCAAATGAAACCCTATGAAAAGAGCTGGAGCTGCTACAGGGTGTCATTAATCTTGTCACAACCATGTATGCAAAACCTCTTTTTGCATATTAATGGAGAATCCCGCTACACTGTTTCCCATCCCTCCATATGTTTTGCACAGATATGTATGTTTCGACATAGAGTTTTTTGTTTGTTTGTTTGTTTTTGTTAATAAATAGATCCAACCTGGTCTCATAAAAATACGCACATCTGTGCATTTTTTGTGCAGCACCGTTTTTGATTGCAGTTTCAAAGAGAAATGTCAACAGAGCGGTGCTGAAACACAGGTTTTTAATTTATTGGTGTAGACCAAAGCATAATGAAATTACCCATTATGCTTTGCGCAAACTTCCGATTCGTGGTGTATACATATATATTACAGAGTTATTAGTACCGATGCCATTGTCTAGTTGATGAAAATTGACCGTTCGCAAAGACCTGCCCTACTATAAATATTGTTTTGTGACTCTTTAATGTGTTGTAACAGATCACTGTATTGCCTCAGTTCAAAGTTTCTAGTACGCAAAACAAGTACTTTAAATCCCGTAGCTCATTACCGTTACTGTGGCGGCAAATTCTAGACATTCTACAGGAAGTTACACGCTGCTATGGAAGAAAAAGGTCTACAGACTAGTATTGCGACGGTTCAAAATTAAAATTTCAGTGGACTGTTGCTAAGTTAGTGCACCAAATACCAAATCCAACCCTAAACCTATCTGATAGTTTTTACAAATGCAAAACTGATAGAATCTGATAGAAATCGCATTTGTTGATGTGCCATTTCAAATTAATTTTACACAGATTCAAATGTTTTGTTGAACCCTAGTTACACAGAGTTCAAAGTCCCTCGCCTCTGAAGTACGTCTCTGTACTCTGTGAGCTCCCGAACTATCCTACAATCTATGAAAAGTCATATGAAGCCAAATACGTGTGATGCTGACATTTAAATATCCCAACATATTGTTAAATCATAACATGACATTTTTCAATTAAATGTGCGTGCGAAAATTAAGCATTTTAAACAAAAAAAAAAAAAAAAACTAATCTAATCTAATTTCTTTTGATGACTGAAGTGATATGTATTTGTTGGTACGTATTTTGTTTCTAGCTAAAGTTTACCAAGGTATGTTTATGCCATGAGACCAGTTAGAATAAATCTGATGTTAATTTATAGAAATGTATATTTCTTACTATTAATCTTGCCTTCTGACACTAAAATATACAGTTGTTTTTATTCTTTCTTACTCTTCTTTATACTTTATAATAAGTAATTGTTATAATACTGCACTTAATAATAAAAATAAACCTTTCTGACCACAAACTTTTGAATGCTAGTGTATGTCCTCCATTCTTTTATTTTAACAATAAACGTATAACATTAGCATGCTAAGTGGTTAATGTCTGCTTTTCATTACCAATGGAAGCCATAAAATGAGTAGAAGCATCGGAAAATGAGCGGAAGCATTAAAATGTCTAATGTTAGACAAGAAAACTTGCTAATAGTTTGCCATGATGGAGTAATACATTTTTTGAGGTTGCTCTAAAATACATCCCAGTTGGTGTTAGGGTACATTCCTTACACGCTCTTAATCGATTGCACACTTCACTTTACAATCTAACAATTTCTTATCTATCCTTACATATTTTGCTGCACTAATTTGTCATACGTACCAGCAGAGCTGGGAAATGAGAACAAGCCGAGAGTCGAAACAAATCAACCCCTGAACCTCAACTACCAATTTTAACATGGCATTTTATGTTCCGCTATATGCACATAAGTGGAAAATTAAGCTCGAAGGTACATGTACAGTAAAGTTACTCTGCCTAATGCTCATTCTTTGCAATTGTGACCTAATTTAAAAGAATAGTGGAGTCTTCAGATTGGCTTATATTTTTGAAATGCCATTCTAGGCCTGGAGGAAGTAGAAAAACTGGTCCCAACGGCAGAATTACAGATGATAGATCATTAAAGCCCAATTTTGCGCAGAAGTTCGGGCTCTGCAGTTGCCCCCAAAAATCAAGGCATATGCCACTGACAGCGTGTGCAACTATCCCAGCTTTAATGTGGCAGCTGGCAATATCCAAATATCAGAAAGAAGGAAATGTCAAGGGGAGGAACTCAGCCAAAAGTAGAGAGATCTGCAGGGGACAGGACACATAGGCCCGCAGGCTCTGTAAGAGTGCAGTGTGTGTGTGTGTCTCCAAAAACTAGAGTTGCACACATTATGTTTATGCTCATATCTATGCACAATTGTAAGGTTTCCCTATAGGGATGTTTCCGCCACCGTGAACAAATGTCATATGGAGAGTGTTGATTGTATTTTGCTTTGTGTCAGTGTGTCAGTGTTGAGACGCGATAAGGTAACTGTGGTCGGGACTGTATGAGGAAGGGAATCAGTGCACGCCGTGAGATGTTATTTTGTGCACTTTGTTTATTTCTATATTTATGTTCTGTTGTTCGGATTTGTATATATGCTCTAAGTTAAGAATATAGTCGAGCGTATAACGTGAATCTTTGTTTGCGCTTTTGACTGTTGTGACAACACCTCCAAATGTGCGTGCTCTTAAGCAAGGTACACAAACGCATTCCCCTGCTATTGCATTAAGAGGTTCAGCGCAATAATGTAGAATCCCATTGTGTGAATATCTGGCCTTTTAAATTAACATAAACAAGAACACTTAACCTCCCAATGATTTGAGCGCATGGCAAGTCCATGTCAAGAGGGCCAAGACATAAATATTTAACAGCATAAATCGGCGAACGCGTCCTCTTCATTCTCAAAAAAATCCAGCTGTATCCTGCTCGCATTACAGAGAGGTGAAAATTGGTAGCGAAGCGATTGTGCTGATGAAAATCCCAAGATAAAAATATCCGCTTCCTACCTCTCCACAGCTGTCGAAGAAAAAAAAATAAAAAAATCCTGACACCATCTCAAGAAGAGTTTCTGATCCTTCAGAAGTCTTTGTGTTATAGTAGATAATGGAATCAAATGGCGCTATTGAAACATGGATGTACTGTACGGACAGTTTCTTTGATGGCTTTATTTAAAACTATTCATTTTTTAAATGATCACACAAAGATATTTGTGCCAAGTCTACTGAACTGTCAGAGGCTGACTACTGTTCGCAGGCATCCATTTATCGCGTGCTGACTAGCTAATATAATATAATATACTGTATCTTGTGAGACGCTGTTTGAAAACGGCAGTCAAAGTTATACTGTATACACTCATTTGCAAACTGAATAAATTGTTTGAAGAATGCCGAAACCTTTTGATTGTGCCCATAAAATTTATTCATTTTTAACTAAATTATAATTGATGTTATAAGAAAAAGCACAAATGTGTACTTCACAGTGAACAAAAGTTAAATTAGCTATAATAAGAAAGCTGAATGTTCACTTTAGAAAAAACTGAAAACATTTTGTTTAATTTATTTTAATTTAATTCCTAATTGAATTTACCTTCTATAACAACTGCAGAAGAATGCAATGATTACTGTGATGGGATTTTTTTACATTCATCACGTTTTCTGTAGTTACATACAAATAAATAAATAAATACACCAGAAAAATTAATTATAACCCACAACGATTGTTTGAAGTTAGTACAGTCGGTAAAGCTATGTATTTTGCACATCAACAGTCTGGTGGTTTTCCTTCTTCTGCTTCTTCTTCTACTTCTTTTTTCTCCAATGTGAGAAATGTTTTTGCTTTAAGACAAAAGGGTGATTTCTCGATTAGGCCAACACGCGGCCTACAAAATACACTGTTAAACTGCACTAATATGAACTGTGTGATAATATAAAGTAAAGCAGATGTGTGCAAAGCAGTACTTTCTGTTGATAAATCTACGCTTGCTTGCATTGCCATTTTGTCATCTTCTAAATGTCTGACACCAGAACGCATTTAAGCAGGAGATTAGGAACCTCCCACATCCGACTTGAAACCGAGCACAGCATTATGCTGTCCTCACTGTATTAGCGCAAAGCAGATTTTGCACAAATATGGACTCGCCATACACATGCTTCCCTTTGCCAAATATCCATCCAAAGCAAAGCAGCTAATGACAAATAGTTACAACAAGTGCTCTTCATTCACAGTGTATTAAGTGTCAGAGCAATGCTAGCGAATGCTGATGCTGAAGGCCCCAATTACTCATTCACTGCTTCATCAGAACCACGTCTGTTAGTGATGATAAATAATGTAGCTGCTTGGCATAGCTCACTGAGCCAGGCCAGCGCTGAACTGATTCATGTGCATTTTCTCAGCTCTTTTCGTGCCAACAGTTCCTCACCTATTCACTCACATTGGCACTTTTTTCATGCTACAGCAAATACATAAAACACTCGATGCTAATTAATGGTTTTGGGAGAGCTGGAGGCCACATCGGGAAGGAGGGGTAAATATAGATGATGTAGGAGTGATCTTAAACCATGTTAATTTCTTTCAGAGATTTGATTTAATTAAAAGTAAGGAGCTGAGCCAAGAAAATAAGCATTTATGAGTAAAATGCATCGTCAGTTGCTCTTTACCCCAGAGTGGTGTGCTAAAAGGGTAATCTTGACATAATATATACATGAAAATACTGAAACATTAGCTGTTTGTGTATCTCAGTGCACAGCGTAACCTTTTTTCTTTTTTTTTTAACTAAGTAGTGGCTTTCATCCTTTTATTTAGCAATTTACAAATGTTCAACGTACGCAACAAACAATTTATCAACAACATGAGCAGTACTAGCTGAACAAAGCTAGAATGAGGGATGTAAGAATAGGCAAAACGCAGAGAATTCAGTTCAACAGGATGCAGTTAAAGAAATAGTTCACCCCGAATCTGATGAAAATGTACTCACCCTCAGGCCATCCAAGATGTAGATGATTCTGTTTCTTCATCAGGACAGATTTGAAGAAATTTAACATTACATCACTTGCTCACTAATGAATACCCTGCAGTGAATGCTTGCCACTGGAATCACAGTCCGAAGAGCTGATAAAAATGTAAAAAAAAAAAAAATAAAATAATTGACATTAGTTAATGTCTTGTGAGTGAACAGCTGCATATTTTAACCCCTTCATAATCATGCTTCCTCCGGTAAGTCCCCCGTTGTTCTTTCACATCAATATACACCAACATTTGCTTAAAACTGCTTTTCTGTTATAAATAGTGTTTGTTATTTTTTACTTACCGAAATTTTTTTAGGCTAGATGACTGTTTTCACTGAAAAAAAGATGTTATGGACAGAGAACACATATTTTTCCAACAGAAGCAATAGCTTCAAGTTAAAAACATCTTGATGATGGATTCGTTTATTACAAACATTTTTTCACTTTTCAAGAGTTTAACTGATTGACCAGAGTCGTGAAACCTTTTCCAATGTAAAAAAACAACCTCTTCTACATCTCAGATTTCTTGAGGATTAGTACATTTTCAGCAATCTTTCGTTTTTGGGTGAACTACTCCTTTAAGGTGCTCAGGGAAGAAATTAGTTTTCAGTTGTTTCTTGAATACCATTAGAGATGCAGCTTTCCTTACAGAGTTAGAAAGATCATTCCACCAGTCAGGAACAGTGAATGAAATTGTTTTGGAAAGTCATTTTGTATTTCTCTATGATTGTGCCACAAGGTGCCGCTCATTTACTGACCACTGGAATCTGGACGAGGTGTAGTCTTGTGAGAGAGAATGAAGAGGGTGTCGAGCATGTGATCCACACTAAAGGCACAGATCAATGTCTTAAACTTGAGGCGAACCAAACTAGCACTGAAGACCAGCCTTGCTGCTGTGTTCTGGATCATTTGTGAAGGATTGATTGCACATGCTGGAAGTCCACCCAGAAGAGTGTTGCAATAGGCTAGAAATGGCAAGGGCCTGAACGATACTTTTTGTGACCTGCTCTATTAGAGAGGCTTAATATGGAGCCTGGATCTTCCTGATGTTCTGCAGTGACCAAAGCTGTATGATCATGCTGATGTTGTAATGAAATCTTTGAATTTCAGCTGGTCTTCACAGATTACCCAAAGCTAATCTTTGTGGGATTATTGTTGATAATCCTAGCTGTATGGTGAAATTGTGCTGTAGCTTCAGAGTGGCAGGGAAGCCCAGTCTTTGCTAGGTTGAGCTGCAGGTGATGTTTTTTCATCCTTGCCAAAATGTCTGCCAGACAGCCTAAGATCTGTGCAGCTCATTTGATCATCCGGTTGAAATGAGAATTATAGCTGTGTGTCATCAATATAGCAATTGAAAGAGAAACCATGTGTCTTTACAATTGATTCCAGCAATGTGATATATATGGAGAAGAAGAGGGGTCCAAGAAGTGATACTTGAGGTACCAAAAGGTTTCCCTGATAACTGTGCAAAAGTTTTAGGCAGGTGTGAAAAAATGCTGTAAACAAAGAATGCTTTCAGAATATAAGTAATGATTGTTTATTTTTGTCAGTTTACAAAATGCAAAGTGAGCAAACAAAAGGAAAATCTACTACCTTTTGCCTTCAAACCAGCATCAATTCATCAAGTCTTTATAGAGATTATATTCAGGTATATAGGGTGTTGTAGGATTATAGTCAGGATTATAGCATCAATGTTGCATGTAGGTTGAAGCCCAGTCATGAGCTGAAACAGAAACAGCATAAAACTGGGTGAGGAACAGCCAAACTCTGCTACCAAGATGAGGTTGTGAAAGACAGTTTCATTTTATGGCAAGATTGAGCACAGCAACAAGACACAAGATACTGCATCAACATGGTCTCTTCCAGACAAAGATTTCAAAGCAGACTGGGGTTTCAAGGTGTGCTGTTCAAGCTCTTTTGAAGAAGCACAAAGAAACGGGCAACGTTGAGGATCGCAGATGCAGTGGTCAGCCAAGGAAACTTAGTGCAGCAGATGAAAGAAACGCCAAGCTTATTACCCTTCTAAATCGGAAGATGTTCAGCAGTGCCATCAGCTCAGAACTGGCAGAAACCAGTGGGACCGAGGTACACCCATCAACTGTCTGGAGAAGTCTGGCCAGAAGTGGTCTTAATGGAAGAATTGCAGCCAAAAAGCCATACCTCTGACGTGGGAACAAGGGCAAGCAACTTAAGTACACATGAAAACATAGGAACTGGGGTGCAGAAAAATGGCAGCAGGTGCTCTGAACTGATTAGTCAAAATTTTACATTTGGCTGTAGCAGGAGGCAGTTTGTTTGTCGAAGTGCTGGAGAGCGGTACAATAATGAGTGTCTGCAGTCAAAAGTGAAGCATGGTGGAGGTCCTTTGGGGCTTCATTTCTGCAAATGGAGTTGGAGATTTGGTCAGGATTAATAATGTTTTTATTATACTTAATAATACTTATGATTGGACATAAATTTATTCTGCAGCAGGACAACGACCCCAAACATACAGCCAAAGTCATTAAGAACTATGTTCAGCGTAAAGAAGTACTGGAAGTGATGGCATGGCCCCTACAGAGCCCTGATCTCAATATGGGATTACATGGAGAGACAGAAGGATGTGAGAAAGCCTATCCACAGAAGATCTGTGGTTAGTTGTCCAAGATGTTTGGAACAACCTACCTACAAGAATTGTTGCTGTTTTGAAGGCAAAGGGTGGTCACACCAAATATTGATTTCACTTCCATTTTTGAAAGCATTCATACCTTGAAACCTTTGCACAGTACTGTATATGTGAGTCAAGATTGAAACCAGAAATGTTCATGCGATGCCCAGTGATGTAAGCATGGATAGGATCTTATGTTTAACAGTGTAAAGGTGGCAGATAGATCTATATAATGAAATAATAAAGAAAAGATAAGACTATATCAAGTGTCAGGTCTGTCTTATAATTTAATTTGCAACCATATTAATGGATAGAACAGGTCTGATATGAATCATCATGTTATCTTGTTTAAATTAATATGTAACATAGACTGTTCATCAAAATACAGTCAAAATAATAATGATAACAATACAAAAAAAATACTACATCCATACAGACAGATTGTAGAAAATTGGATGGGGTACAGCCTACTGTACATTTGTGCTGTGAATAATTCAACCGCATAGGTATTGTATGCTACATTTCCAAATTTGGAAGAGAAAGTCCTATCTTTGCTTTCAAAGGATCATTCACTTACAGCGTAGACCCCAGTGGTTACTGTAAGG
Source organism: Puntigrus tetrazona (assembly GCF_018831695.1). Classification (NCBI taxonomy): domain Eukaryota; kingdom Metazoa; phylum Chordata; class Actinopteri; order Cypriniformes; family Cyprinidae; genus Puntigrus; species Puntigrus tetrazona. The sequence continues at coordinate 29,183,645 of NC_056705.1, read as the reverse complement.
TCTTTAAACAGACCCTTTTCCATCCATTTCAAGAGAAAGGCTTTGTGACACTTAAAATATGCATTGAAGTTTCTTGTGTATTCATTATCTGAGTAACTTTACAGTGTGGAAACAAAATGATGCCTCTGGTAGCATATATTTTTAGTAGTGTCACACTATTTTATTAACTTTTTTATGTTCTCTGGTTTGTCTTTTTACAATGTTTGACATTAACAGTAAATATAATGTAACATATGCATGTTGTTTATTCATTCCTGTAGTATGGTAGGGGTAACAACAGAAACAGGTATTAGATTTGTGGGTGGCCGTTGTATTTCGTAGAAACGGACAAGTCCTTTCCTCATTTCAGGGCACGCTTGACAAATGCGAGGGTGTGTAGCTGTGACTTTAAAGGGAGTTTGATAAGTTTGCTTTGCACTTGGAGACATGCTGACAAAACCCTTTTTAACAGCAGCGTAAGTGACACCATTGAGATGAGAGAACTGAAAAAGGAGAAAGGCACTGATAGAATAGGAGTGAGTGAGAAAGTAAGTTAGAAAGTGAGAGGGGAAAACAAATGTGAACATGTTTTAGGAAAGTTTCCCTTTTGTTTCATCTTTTGATTTTGCTGATATCAGCATGGATTAGAATATGTTTGTTCACTATTCTCTCTCTCTCTCTATACTTTGTGCAATCCTCTCTGTCTTTACTTGCTGAAGAGAGAGCAGCTGTGGAAGCTGCCAAGGTCGCAGGGACATCTGAGAGTAATGACATTCTCCTGAAATGTTACCTCAATGCTAAAACTCACACTCAGCAAGAACAGATGAGGGCTCAGGAAGACAATGGCCTACAAAACCTGCCTGCGTGTCTGTAGTTATGTGCGTGGGTGTTTCTTTAACTTTCATGTCCCAGGGGTTGAGTTTTATTAAAACTAACAAATAACAGAACTTGATTTATTATATATATTTAGTTATATTTAGTTTTGTTTTATGAGGGATCACATTAAACTTTATTATTATCATTTATATTGTTCTTCTCAAATGAAGCTGAGTATATTTTAATATTTAATATTTCTTATGTGAAAATTATTAAGTCATTATTTGTTGTTATAATGCCCCTCAGCTCTGGCATCATTTCCATAACAAGCAACAATTTTACCTCTAATAAAGGTGTTTGTTTAACCAAGGAGTTGACCGTTTAAAAGCACATTACACATAATATAATATATGGAAATGACACTATAATGGAAATGCTTATGAATCTGAGAAAAAGTGTATCCCCTATTGAGCACTGTTAGATTTAATACAGTTTAATGTAGTTTTGCATAGTTAATACAGAGAATGCAGAGATAAGTTTACAATGCAGAGAAAACTCCTTGTGTTGTAATTTCTGATTAGACGAAATAAAAAACACTACATTGCCCCATGATGCAATTGGCAGTCTAAATCTAAAAAAAAAAAAAAAATAATAAATAAAATAAAAAAAAAGGCCAAGACATTTTTTAAGAACATGTTCATCCTCTGGCAATTGGCAGAAAGAAGACTTAGAAAATTCAGACTAAACGAACATTGAGGAAAAATAAAAGAGGAAAGAGGAAATCCCTGAGGAGGATCAAGGCAGCAGAGATAATACCACGATAACTTTCCGTGGGTTAACAATGTGCCGCCTGCTGAAGCCGCTGTCTGCGTAATGGTTCTCTGGGGGTTTGCAGGGGCCGACGTCTCCTCTGTGCAGCTAAGCTGCGTGTGGTGCCCCTCTTCTTCCACCCTCAGCAACCTTCTTCTCCAATAATGATGCCACTATCCTTCAAAGTGGTTGAGTGTGCACCTACCTCAGACATACGCACATACACTTATACTCAGAAAAGGTTGTGTAGGGCAATGCTGTTCTAAGTATTTCTTCAGTTGTTTAGTATGCTGCCCTATATGACCAGATAAACTGTCATGACCAGCCAACTCAAAATCATGAAGGACGGTGGGGATGCAAGGCATAGCCTGCTGTCATCTCCCCAAAATAGCTTCGGCTGAAGATCAGTGCTGACGTTTACTTTGGCAAAAGGTCCCCACACTTGAGGATCCTTCTTGCCTTTAACGCCACAAGTTTCTGTTTGCTTAATGTCAGCTCTCCTTCTGTGCATTCAGCAGCGACTCTGTTCCTTTTCAGAAAAGGTTAAGCAAGAGCAAGAGTTGCAGGATGGGGAGGGGAGTGCATGTACACACTGTACAGTATGTGTTATATAATAAATTACAGCATCTTGTTTCAAATTAGTTTGCGAGGAAATAATAAATAAATTCTCCATTTATGTATTTATTAACCTCCGTAAATTACAGTTGTACATTGAATGTACTGAATGTACATTATACATTTGAAAGAGCATTGTTTGGTTTGTTTGCTCCCTTTCTCTGTATTCAGCTGAAGTCTACTTTGAGAAAAAGGTTAAAGAGAAAATGGCCTGCTGGTCGGTACGTTGCCTCCTCTCTTGCTTGGGGTCCCTGTGGGTCTGTTCCTCTGACAGGGCAGCTGACGAGGACACTTTGCCAGTTGGTCACCTCAAATGTGAATCAATTAATTTGAAATTTAAGAATGGGATGACTACAGGGACATGATGTCCTTCAAGCTTCAGTAATCTGGTAATGATTAGACCTTAATTAATGTATGCCTTGTGTCTCAGATACTGCGTCTAACTATAGTTACGCAAAAAAAAAAAAAAACAACAAAAAAAAAAAAAGCAAGACACATCCAGTGCCTTGGCAAAAGTTTTCAAGATTCCAATTAACCAACAAACCCATATCGCAAACTACAAATCACAGATAGAAAAAATATATATTTTGTTTTGTATTTAAAAGAAATACCACCCTTTGTGAAATCTTTGAAACGGAACGGCTTTGAAAGTTTGTGTCGGGACAACGCTGATGACTCATTGCATGACGTATAGCTTAGTTAACTGCGTTGGATAAAAGGGTTTACCAAATTATTGAACGTATTAATTAAATGTTTTAAAAAAAAAAACAGTGGAATGGGCTGTTAAACTGGCTGTTTTTTTTACTAAGAAAAAAAAAATTCTCTGTGGAAAATAATTAAAAATTTGAGCACTTTGAAGGAACTTGTTGCTTGGGACTAACTTAAACTACGTCATAACCAGCATATACCCAGCTAAAACCAGCTGTCACTAACCAGCATATGCTATTTATTTATTTATTTACATATTTTCAACTGGATTGAATTGTTGGATATTTACCTTTTTTGGTATTGAACCTCTACAATAATTGGTCTTGGGTTTTGGGATCATTGTGCTGCTAAAAGATGGTCTTTCTTTGTCAGTTTAGAAGACAACAATTGTCTATTTTGCAGTATTTTCAGTTTAACAAGATGCTCAGTCCCTGTTGGAGAAACACAGCCTACAGCACTAATGCGACTTTGAATTTTGGATAAAACCTCTAGTTTGGTATCATGTGACCATAAAATTATTTTTCCCTTATGACAACTGGTCACTCTTAGGCATTTTGGGTAATCTCTGGATATGGGCTTGTTTTTGAGTAATGGCATCTCTGTAGCATTTCTCTCAAGTCTTCTTCTGGTTTGCACAGAGGGTTTTTTTAATGACGACCTTTGCTAGGCTGCCTCTAGGAGGTTTGATGTATCTGCCACTTCCTGAGAACCGAATCAACAATTCCTACTGGGACATCCAAACACTTGGATATTGTTTTGTACTCTCTTCCTAGTCATTTGTTTTACTTTGTCGCTGTACAGTTCTTTGTAATGCTCTCAGGTCTTCATTTTCACAGCTATATTTCAGATTCGCAACCTGAATAATGATCGTGTAGCTGTGGGGTTTTAGTAGTTATTTTAATGATTCAGGCTATTGTGTCTTTGTTGGGGCAATTGTTTTCATCTGTAGAGATTTGGCAGCATGCAGATTGGAAACGTATGTTTACTGCATAATTAAATGTTTGTAAAATCAAAACAATGTTGAATTAAAGTAATTATTTTGCATTCATATCCTATTGCATTAAATGCCTCAGAGAATAACTTTATTTATTTTAGTGACCTTGTGCCATTACTTGAAAGGACAACAAAACTAGCCAGTAAAGTAGAGAAAGAGAAGAGCTTTGGGGTATAAAAAGCCAAATTCAAACCCATGTCCCCATGAGAACGATAGCTTTGATGTGTCAAAATACCTTTAAATGGTTCTAAAGATGCACAGGAATGCAAAGAGAGAAAACAGCAGAATGATCTTTGATCCCTGAGATTTGTAAACCTGTAATTGGCTGTCACCTAATTGCCCTCTGGTGAATCCTGCCACAGTAACTGCTGATAACCGGGGTGCAAACAGAGGACGGGTGGTCCAGACCACAGGGGTAAATCTCCTGCATACGTCTCTTTTATCTCTCAATCCTCCAGAGAGCAATTTGCAGAGCTATGTAGACCACAACAAAACAGCAGGAGGCCTGGATGTGAAATCCCACCTTAGCTGTGTCCTGGGAGGAGGACCAAAGGACCAGCTAGCCCAGTGGTATGGCTGATGGTCTTGATACTGTCACGGTGAGGCACGCGACCCATGGGTAACGTTCCCACACCCTGTTTTCATAAGTCGACTGAGTGAAAGCCGCTATTTTTACCTTATCTAATCCCCCAAAAGTGCTTTTGTTGGTCTAAGCCATCATTAAAAATATATTTTTGGCTTGAATAAAACCAGTTTATAGATGTCACCACTTGAAGCACACTCTTAGTGTATATGTTTTACTGCTTGCTTGCTGAGTTCATCCGTACATGGTGAGAAAAACAGGCTTTCGCATTCCTGAGTAGCTGTAAACTTTATAAAAAAAAAAAAAACATTTGTTAAAGGCTGAATCAAAGAAGTGCTAAACGGAGCTTGACAGTCTCGGTTGTGAAGGTCTGATTTGTAAGGTTATTGGGTTACTGCTTCAAAAGCAAACTAAATATAAGATTAATTGAACATTGCAGAAGAGGAGAAGATACAGATGTTCCATCAGTCACTGTTGATCTTTCAGCCTGGATCATTGTCTATTTCACATTTCAACACACTGAGGAAAAGAAACTATTTACTCGTAACCTTTTATCTCTTAAACTTTCTAGTAGCTGCTAGTATTAAGATTAAGTTTCTAGTGTCATGGTCCTCAGAAACGGGTCAAAGTCATTCGTTTTCAAGTCAACAGTCAAGCTTCGAGTCTTAACCTCAAGTGTATGTATCATTAAAGACTGGAGTCCAAACAAGTCAAGTTTCATTAATACATCGTTTCCAAATAGCTTGCTGCTAGTGCATCGGTTCGACTGTGCAAGCCAATAATAGGATAAATGATTATTTAGCATGTGCTGTAACATATTTGAAAATCAATGATATTACAGGGTTCATTTTCATGCTTCTGTCTTCAATTTTGAAGTGATGGAGGTGTAACTATTTTGCTTTTGTTTGAAACGCATCGGCATCATAAACTAATGCAATTTATTTAGAAAATCTGTGTTAATGTGCCTGATCTGGTAACTCTTTGTTAAATAGTGAAATAATTTAATTCAGCTCATACATGAGTTTTCAACAGGAAATAATATCAGAATAAGAGTGAAAGTTGCTAAAATGTTGCTTATTCCTTCTTTGCATCAGCCAGTCATATACCATAAGGGACTTTACCAAGCACGATAACGATAAAGATATAGTTCTAAATATCGTTATCGATGTTGATGAATAGCAGCACCTACACTACACCTTAAACAATAAAGGCACAGAAAATTATTTCATTAAAAAATCTTTCATTAACAATTATCATCAAAATTATCATCAATCATTATCTTTATAGTTTTCAGTCTTTTAAAATATACTAGATTTGTACCATGACCATCCTGCAAGTGTCATTGTGTAAAATGCCCTCCTCAGTTTGAAAAGAGCATTCATTTAACCAAGCAAGACTCATTTGCATATGACCGTGACCAGGGCAAGATATCAGTCAATAGCTTTACATAAACACAATATTGGCCACACCCACCAGTCTATACTTTAAATCCGCTTTTATCAGTGACAGTGGACGTGGAATCAGAAACACAGATACCGGTTCGGTTTCTGACAAAATCCACACGCTTGAGCTGTTCCGACAACAGAACAAAGCAAAGGAATGTTTTCATGGACGCGTTCAATTTAAACCAAATATTTGTATCTGTGGATAATTTATTTTCAATAACGCTCTGGATCAAATTGTGTTCTGGATCACATCAGGCGATTTTATGTTCGTTGTGAGCATTTGACTGTTGCCTTTTTTTTGTTTTTTGGTCATAAACATAGCACATATTGTAATGGGGAATTTGCAGAAACACTTGTTGGGAGGTGAAGCAGCCAAAGCATAAAAACATAATTTCATAATGCTTTGTCTGTAAATGATGGTTTGCATTATAAACAACATAAAATTTTGTTTAAAGAGCAGCATTTACTCTGAACTGATCAAACCACTCATCACTTATGTGCATATATTTAATTCACAAAAAATGACAGCTTTTGAGATTTCATAATCGCAGTAGGCCACACTGTGGTTTCTTAAATTATCCACAGCCAATCAAAACGGTTTAAAACGGTTGTTATTGTAAAAAAGGAGAATGATCTCATTTGAATCCAAAAAGTAAGTCTGATTACCTCTTTGCAAACTAGTTGGTTGAATTAGCTGTCTTGACGTAATGGTTATGCTCATGCAACCAGCCTCTGAATTAATACAACAGAGATAATAAAATTGCTAATTGCCTTAATATTGGTGGCAGCAAAGACCAACTTGAAAGTATGCATGTCCATGTAACATGTTTGCAATGCAGCATCTGAAAATCTCACATCGAGCTCACAAATTGTTGTAAAGCCTGTGGAAAACTCAGCAAGGGTTCAAATATAATAAGGCTATGCTTCAGCGGACACCTCACTCTCTCTCAGTTTGATTGGACACTTACCATAGGTAGGGTCCAGACTACTACGCACATGCTTGTGTCAATTCACAATAATCCAACTGGGGTGCGTTTCCCAAAAGCAAGTTCCATTGTTACCAATAGAGTTCAGTGGAACTTACCACCAAAGTAAGCTAACAATGTTTCCTTTCTTTCCACTTCTTCATCCCATCACTGTATAAAAAGAGTCTGTACATTACTTAAGACAAAACTATTATTTTAGCAAAAAGCAAGAGGCTAATGTTTCCCACAAAATGTCCATTAACAAATTAAGCACAAATGCATGGTTATTTATGTAGAAGAGTTGGATAAAGGGGATTGAAGGAGGTCTCTGGATAAATCTAGGTCCATCTGGCTTGATGAGTTGTCCTTGTAGCTCTGAAAGATTTGAACTAGGTCTTTAAAAGGAACAAGGTGACAGGTGCCAGAGCCAGGTGAGGCTACGCCAAAAACAGAAAAGGAAAAAAAAAATGTTCAAGAAGAAGACATGTATTGGAAGACATTACAGCTGGTCCCTTCCAGACACCTGCTAGAATTCCCTTGACAAGAGCAAAAGAGTGAATGGGAACGAAGGAGAGGGAAAGAGAAGAAGACGGTGGAAAGGGAGAAAAAGCAATGTGTCAGCTCTTTGGGGATACCTGTCGCCCGTGGGGACCTGAACCCGTGCTGGGCCGAACAGGCTGTGTCCGCTCAGCGTTTTAGTATCCCGCTGTTACATGGCGCAATATGGCAGCCCTCCAGCCCCCTCCACTCTCCCTTTTCCTCTTGGAACTCCCAAATGCTCTATTCCCAATGCCCTTCAGACATATTGTACACACATACTGTACTTCTATTGTTAGAGAAACATGCCCCAATTTAGCCACTCTGTTGGCATGAGATTGATGTTGCTGACATGGCAAATCTGAGTTCATTAGGGGACATTGCAATGAAGCTTAGCGACCAGAGATGCACTGATCAAAATTGTGGGCAAAACTGGTATTAATGTCAAGAAAGCTGATATATGGTTAATATTATATACCCACTGTGTACCGTAAAAAAAGAATTTTAAAGAACTTTATTTGGAATGAGTAATTAAATCAGTTAAAACTGACTAAATATATTTGTAATGTTACAAAAGCCTTTTTTTTATTTTGTTTAATTAGGCATATTTTGATGAAATTTGGCACTTCATAGACAGCAACACAAATGTAATGTTCTCAGGTACAGAAATGCAGCATGAACATCGGTAAAGTTATCCAGTAGTAGTAAGTGTTGTCTAAGTAAACAGCTACTACTGGTTGAGTTTTTTTTGGGTGTGAATTGTCTGCTATTATAAATCAGAGTCAATCAGTATAAAAGGAGCCTAGAGATTGAATGCACTGGCCTCCCAGTGAGGGGTTCAAATATAATAAGGCTATGCTACAGCAGAGAGGCCTCCCTCTCTCACAGTTTGATTGGACACACAGCCGGGGTCCGATCTTTTCACACACTCTGTACAATTGCTTAAGCATGGCGACTCCAGTATGTGATTTTTAAACCATTTGCCATATGCGAGGTGTTCAGTCTTGCATGTCCCGGTGTTCATAACCGACATATACTGTGTGGCTGCCTTTGTCCGTGTGTAACGTATAGTATATAATCCATATACAATATAGATTTCATGTTTATATCTTGTCACACAACGCAGCGGATATTGCAACACGCTTAATGCACCCATTTGGAATAATCATTAAACATCATCACCAAAGTATTGCGCTTCCCTAGAGAGAGGGAGTTCAGTCAGATACATATGGCACTGGAGAGGAATGGCTAATTGATCCTAAAACACAATTATCAGCTAGTCTGCATGCAGCGATCCCACTAAAATATAGACATGCACTGTAAGATCAATCTTTTATTCAAAAGGACAAAACCCACAGAGCAGTAACCATCTGTCATGTGAGAGAATCTATCAGAGATGCTAAATCTCGGTTTGGTTGGTTAAGGATCACTCGTGTGCTTGAACCGTGGTGGTGGTTTGGAGGTTATGTTTCACTGCAGGGCAGATGCAGGCTAGTGGCTCGGCTCCTGTGGAGTTCGGGGAGAGGACTGAGTGGAGTGAAGTGGGTGGTGAGTTCTAATTACAACACCAGGGAGGAATGTGGCCTGACTTGATCTTTGGCTTTGGTTTGAGTCCATCTGCCATGAACTCTGCCTTCACATCTGGAACGGGAGCCATTTTGATCAGAAACTGAATCTAAAGTGTTGTTCAACACGTTTGAAGAGCTCATCAAGTGCAGCCCTTAAGTAAAATAGATATAGGCCCCGACTTGTAAGCAATAACAGAACGTATCCTCTAGGGGCACGAGGCCATTCACGAAGTAAAAACACAAGATGAGTGGCATGGGAGGAGTGGGGTGCTTGAGCACAACGTTCAGACTCCTATAGTGTGTGTTTATATAGAAATAAAATAAGAAAGTGGCGCAGTGGAATGGAAAAAGAAATACTGTGAAATGGCCCCAAAAGGTGCCTTACAGATTTACAGTGATAATGTTTTACATTATAGCACATTATAGTTGTTACTGTAAAAGGACTATCGCAATATCACTATTAGTACTAGTTAACGGTCCTGGCCAAGACTGGCAATATATCTTGATATTTTATTGTCAATGTTCATTTCTATGGTTACGGAATGCTGCCACACAGATAATATTTTTTTTCTACTCAATTATGTTGTAATAATAACGTTATAATAAGATTTATTTCGTTTTGTTTTTATTTATATAACACAAATTTTGATTATTTATTAGTTTATCATAAATTATGGAATAATCTGATATATATGAACTATTCCACCCAGTTGATAAATCGGTCTACTTTCTGTAATATTAGACAATTTTTATCAATTCACTCCAAAATATGTGATTATGCCACTGTTTTAAATTCAAGTATGCAAAAATCAGTAAAGAAAATCCCAAAAATTAGATTGTCTCTACAATTAAAACCATTAAATTGCATTATTACATAATTATTATATATTGCGTTTGGAGCCATGACTCTGATCAGATCAAAACAGATATTATTTTAATAATTGACTCTAGGCTTATAATATATATATATATATATATATATATATATATATATATATATATATATATATATAAATGAAGAGATTTTCTTACAGGCCTAATAATAAGAATTATATATTAGAATTATTGTTGTTGTTGTTATTTTGTTGTTTGGGAACTGGGCAAATGGAAATGAAGGTTTAATATTTGTTGTCCGTGGGTTAAAAAAGCATGCAGTAATAGGCTTTGTGTGTGGTCGGCCCTAAAACATCACTCAATCAAACAAGAGAGCTCATCTGGAGCAGCACAGCCTATAACATATCAAACAAAGCCTGGAACAAAAAAGAACAATGCGAATGGGATATTACTTAATAATACATAATCATTAATACATAATTAATACATAATCGGATTAAAGTATCAAGGCCACCCACGCAGGTGAAACAAATATGAAAGCATAAGTTCAAATTGGTTTATCCAAAATAGGCCTACGAAAAACTTAGGCTTAATTTTTCGTTTGCCGTTTTCAGACAGCACAAAATAAAGAAATAATAATAATTATTATTATTATTAACATCTCGTTATTACAAGAAAACATTACAACATTACAAATATTACAACGTTATTGAGTGAAAAAAAAATAAAAATGCCTGTGTGGCATTATTGTGTCGTCGTAAATGTCCACTATGGTGTTTACATTTCATTTAAATATTTAAAAACATAAATTTAGCGATAATATTATATATGTGATATTTAGCAAATTCCAGAAATAATATTTTGATAATACTGATTTATTTATACATTTTTCAGTGTTATTTTTATGTTATGTGCAATTCCCTGGTATTTGGTTGTGTGTTTATTATTATGTGTGTGTGTCCGTCCACATGCCTTAATAACCATCTGCATAGCCATCTGTCTAAAATACAGATATATTATTATTTGGCATTAATCTGATAATAATAATAATAATAATAATATGATTTATTTTTTACCTTATTTAGCTTACTGCATTCAAGTATAAAAAGTGCTGAGCGCAACAATAAAGCAACATCGAAATGTTTCACAGTCATCCGATCCAGTGGCCGATCTCTGCTTGCGAAAGGTTAAAAGCAGCTTCTATTTTATACACCTTTTAGACGGTACTATTTAAGTGACTTTCTCTCTCTTTGTGCTCTCTTTGCATTTGCAATGCATGTTAAGATCTAAAAGGGCATCCAATATTTCTTGTAAACGCTAAGGAGACTGCCGCCCGCCCCTGGATGTAATTTAACTCGCAGTGCAACCTTCAAAGCCACCCTGACATCCGGCAGATGAAGGGCTTTGACAGCGTTCCTTAGCGATCATCATTTCATTAGCTTGCAGCATAGCCGACTACAGTATAAATATTGAGATCCAAAGGCCACTCACTTATTCTTGTACGCAGGAGAGAGGTGAGAAGAGAGAAATGGGAAAGCGAGAGACCGAGAAAGTGTTTTGCCGGATGTAGTTGTTGTGGTCTGAGGTGAGAGTAATTTTTGAATCTGTATGCAGGGGGAAAGTGTGTCAGGGCAGCCATGCTGAGATGGCGAAAGCTTGAGCGATGACATTTGAATTATATGCATTTTGTCTTGACCGGCGCTTTCCATCCCGGTTCTCCACAGACCGAGTCGGCATTCAGAAGAGATCCGCTCTGCCTCTCGTCCACGTTTCGCTGCTTAAAGAACCATCTTATGCATGCTGGAAAGCGTCTAGTCGAGCTAATACTATTTATCTAAGGCAGTTAGCATATCAAATACCTGCTGTCAGTGGTCATTTGCATAGTCTCTTGTCTTGTGTTTCTTACTAAGACATGCGCGAGGGAGGGGAAAAGAAATATGCAATGCATGCAGGATGGAGGCCAAGAGTGCAATGAGAGCATAAGCCTCATTTGATGTTAATTTCGGAACATTTTGTGCTGTCCGAGCAACCCTTTAGCTCCCTGTTCAAAGCACTTAGTGTCTCAGATGAGGTCAGAGACCACAGGGCTGGAAGTGATTGAAATGGTTCTAGCCATTTGAGCCAGCAGGTTGTAAACGGTCACAAGTGGAAATGACACGGTGTTAAAGTTAAATAGCCGATTTCATTTAAAGATTAAAAATAACCACTTGGCTTAAAGGAAAGGAAAAATGAATGCTTTACCTGAAGAGAAAACGCATGGAGGCTTAATTTAAAATAAAGAAAAACAGCTTTCTTATGTTGTTCTTTTGAACTTTGCATTTATCAAGGGATACCGGGGGGACGGCCACATCTACAGAAATTCGCAAAAGTGATTTTATGTCTATAGAAAGCCCATGAAATGTAAGTAAAGTGTCTTCTTTTAAGGTAAACTTATAATAATAAATAATAACATGATGAATGGGCAGCACCCAGAATAGTGCCAATTACAACTAATTAGTAACTAATTAAACCTTATTTCCGTCTTTGTCTTTTTTATTTTAATTTATTTATTTATAGTTTACTTTAGACATAAATAAGACAGATAAATGAGAATGATAGATATGAAGCATCAGATTATTAGTATGCTTTTTGACACCTTTTTAACCCTTTTTTAATTTTAAATGGTATAATCAGTTGGCGTATTACTACAACTTTTGTTGTAAAAGAAACATACCGTACCGCCAACATATATTGATAAATCTCTATATATATATGCTGCATAGTATGTCTTTTTGGGCCTTTTCTCATATTCCGCAGATTTCAGTTTGATTGTTTGTGAATGGATTTTCAACCATTTCTAAGGCCTCGGAAGAAGATCGTTTCATTCCGTTCCTTTTCTTTTTTATTGTTCATCTCTTTCACTTGAGGATGGCCGTTTTCACCATAATCCTGTCACTTGGCTCCCTCTGTTTGAGGCTGATATTTTAATTTACGCTTGGCATGCTGCTCTATGGGCCTTGAAGGCTCCTGTCCAGGCTACCACAATGAGCTCGCGCTATGATAAAAAGCAGGTGGCACCATTACTGTTGTGATTCACAGGTGATGCAAGGCTGCAGAAGTCAACCTGACGTCGGTCTGCTAGGTTCGCAGCTGTTTGCACTCAGATAGCATCCCCGGTCTCCCTTGGTGACCATCGACCAATCCCTGTTTGGAGCATTTTTCTCCTAGTATGAGAGATCTCTGCAGTTTGACTCCAAATAGATTTTTTTCTTTCTTTAAAAAACCTCCACACAAAATCCTACCAGCTGTTTTTCACTATTAAATCACGCTGTTTGGAGATCACCTTGATGATTTCTGAGCGATTTGGTAATTTGGAACACTTACTTTATTTCATCCTGGCAGAAAATTCCAATCAGCCGTAGTGACAGACTGAGTTCTGGATGTCAGCGATACATTCTCTCAGTAATCAGCCCGTGGCTTTAATGGCCCGAACGTGCAGCAGAACCAGGAACAGTGATGAGGCCCCTGATTAAGAGAGCTGTGCTCCACAGAGCCGTAAAGGACCAGAACAGAAGCAGAGCCCCCATTTTCTCCCCATATGGCAGTGGGCAAGGACTTCATAACTCACACTAATAAATACAGCAAAGACAAAAGAGAATTTCTATGAGGAAGAGGCATGAAGCGTGGTGCAAAAAAAAAAAAAAAAGTGAAATAAAGTTATCTTTATATTATATGCTATATATACACATACTCAAACAAAAGGAAAAATTGGTGAACATCGATTTGAATCCCATTTCCTGCATTTAAATGGGACTCTTGTTTCTTGTTTTGAAAATCCAGGAAATAATGAACTTAATTACAATGATAAATTCTGCCAAAAAAAGAATAGTAGGCTACTACTGCTACGATCACCAATAATTCAGAGAATGGTTTTAAGACAACAAAATTTTAATAAGAATTTTATGGCTTAACAATCGTCAATTGTCGGTTAGAAAATAAATAAATAACCAAAATTAACATTTTCCAATGCATGTCAGCTAACTTTTATTAGATTGTTAGTAGAGTATTAGTAGACTGGTAGGGTCAGGGTTAGAATAAGTTGACATGAATTTTTCAAAGGAAACATTGACTAATGGTGACCAGAAGGAATTGCAGGATTTTGCATCTGTCTTGGTCCTTTTAATTTTAACATACATCTCCCCAAAAGCAATCGGTGGTGGGTTTATGGGGGTAATTGAGAATGAATGGAGAAAAGTCACATGAGAGGAGGCAATGCATCCATCGCAATATGGATATTGGATATGACTGCTTATAGATCGGCTGTGATCGGTTCTTGCTAACAATCCTGCCTCTTTGTGTTGACTCACTTTTGCAAAGCAGTCTGGAACGAACAATATAATGATGTTAATGGGAAAATTTATTTACTAAAACACATTCGCTAACTACTCAAACACATAGATATAACCATTTTGTTACATCAAAATCAGACTTGAAATGGCCCGACAACATGATCTCTAAGAGTTTTTGGTGAGAAATTCAGATTGAAAGTAAACCTCTCTGTATATGACCAATCTTTACAATATAATGATGTTAATCCAATGGAAAAAAAACAAAAATTAAAAATTAAAAAAAATAATTTGAAGAATAAGAATTTAAAATTGGGGGTAAATAAATAGATGACTTTATCCTTTATGAAATAAATCATTTCTCAAATACAGTACATGTTGGACACAATTAAAAAAAAAAAGCCCTGAAATTCATATATATAAAATATCTCATTTTGTATGTATATGCAAAAAACCTTTGAAGTATTGGGGTTAAATCATTTCTCAAATACAGTACATGTTGGACCCCCTGGAAATTCATATGAGTAAAATATATTTACAATTTTGAGCACTCCAGGGTAATTACAAACATGTCCATCCTTGGCTTCCTGTTTCAAAGAAATATAAACAGGAAGGAAAACAAAGCCCAAATTCCCTTAATCATTCATCACAATGATAAAAACAAAGAATATATTTCTGATGTGCAGCAAAAGATAACTGAGCTTCAGAAATTATTGAAGTGGCTTCAAGTGGCTGAAGCTAGAGCAGTGAAAATTCCCATTTCCAACATCGGGGCAATAATGAAGAATTTCCAATCAACATAAAATGTTATGAAACTGCCTGGAAGAAGATGTTTGTGTATATCACCCTAATGCACAATGAGGAAGAGAGTTCAAGTGGCTAAAGACCCTCTAAGGAGAACTGCAGAGACCACAGCTGGAGAACTGCAGAAAATAGTTAAGTCTTGGGGTAAGAAACATTTTAAAAAATGATCAAACAACACATGTTTTGGATAACTAAGCACAAAACCAAGCCTCAGCTATGACACTGTAGAAAACGAGTGAGGTGAACTGAAGAGAAGAAGCACCAGCGTTGAGCTGGGAATCTAAAGGGTCTGGAGTGATTGTGGATGAAGGAATGGTCTCTGACCTCTTGCCAGGTGTTCTCTAACCTCATCGGGCATTAAAGAATGTGATTTTGCTGAGTTTGACATGGTCCTAGATCAACATTGTGATTAGCCAATCAGACTTTTAGTGTATCGTTATTACCTGTTCCCCCCCTCCAACCCCAACTAATCCTAACTGCTTTCAAGCGCCTGTGATCTGAAAACAACAATAACTGCAACTTGCAGCACTCACCTCATGATGCTTTGGGCTTTGGGGTTATTCTAGCAGGAAAGAGAACTGCTGAGTTGTGTACTGCCCTTAATTTGCTGAGTGTTTGCTCACGACACAAAAGAATACAAACACACACAGATGTACACACACGGACGGTGATACGCACACACAGATAAACATGGCAGATGGCGTTGGACATTGTGTTGAGTTTCATAGGGACCTGCAAAGTCATTTGCCTTAGCAAAGGTCAATCCTCCCCTTATGACCAATTATCAAGGATTTTGCCTCTGCTGGGAGAAAAAAAAAAAGAGCAACACCAACAACAGCAAGCCCACCTGTCTGAGAACCGGGTCTTATTTATTCTAATACACTTCTGCTGGGTTGAGAAAAAAATGAGCCGTGCACACACATGCATCTCCGTTCAGACCTTTCCTCAGTGTCTCTCACAATATAGCACTATTCTATTTAAGAACTACTGGAGCTGTCATTCAAATCGGACGAAGGTGGCAATTATGGATTCCGTCAGTGTGGTGCCCCTCTCTCTCTCTCTCTCTCTCTCTCTCTCTCTCTCTCTCTCTATGGACCGGTGATAGGCAGAGCTTTCTACTTTTGATGCCCCTGCTTCCTTCTGCCCTAAAACATGGCAATTACACCTCCTTTTATGCTCCTCCAGTCCAGGCCTGTGATAGTAATTCTGAGCCAGTTTCAGCTGCTGTACTTCTCAAAATAACAGCTTGGCAGAGGGGTGTGACAATGTGTATGTTGAGCTGAAAAAACATGTTCAGAGATAACGCACCTTCATGCGCCTTTCATATCAGTGATGGAATGACGCTTATCCCAGTGGATGTTATCCCCCGAGTCTTTTCCAGTTTTGATATTCTGATCAAATATTAGGCTTCATTGTTTGAGCAATTATGATGTGGGATTTTAAATGGAGCGTTTGAGTTTAATGAAAACCATATTTCTTATGACACGATTAAGATATTTGCATTTCGAAATCACTTAATAATAATTACACACAAAAAAATACTGCCAATTAATTAGCGTATTTTAGTCGATGTGGTATTTAACATAAATGTTTCTTAAATTTTAATTCTGTCACCCTAATTGTGATTTGTTCATTCTTTAATACACCCTCATTGTTTCTCTGCCAGAAAATGTCTCTTATTAAATTAGAAATGATATAATAAGCCATCTAAAGCTGCATTTAAAAGAGAGTTTTAGCGTTTTAGACTATGGTGTAGCTGTAGTTTAATTCGCTTAAATTATGAGCATCTTGAAACTTGACAAGTTTTAAAGTTGCCTCACCCACACTGCAAGTAACAAGCACCAAACTTCTCTAATGACTGAAATGTTCTTCATTTCAAGTCGACGGTTTCTAGACTGGGCCACCTGTCTTCCCCACACCACCCTGCCTACCTGTACTTCCCTGGGAAATAACATACACTACTATGTACCACTTTACTGACAAATCACTACAATCACTGTCAAAACTCACTACCTCAAACTTCAAAGTCAGCCCACTCTATCACCTTACATGCACTTAAAGATAAACATCCCTGCTCGGCCTTTTTACTGCCATATTCTTATTTCAACCATTGCTCAATCAGGTACTGTAAATATGTTTAGCATTTACAGTGGATTTGTTAATTTCCTTGCCGACAATATCTCAAAATATTTGAGAACACTTATTTTGATAGTCCGCTTCAGACGCTCTACTAACTTTGCAACTAAATGTCAACTAGACTGTCTCCTTAATATTTTGATGGGTCCACAACATACGACAATCTGACTATAAAAAACTTTGCAAGTATTTGTTAACTTATTCTAGTAATCCTAAACCTACCCTAAAAGTCTACTCTGAGAGTCGGTAGACATGTTGCAAATGAATGAGAATGAACATGTAGTTACTTACAGTTAATACAATGTCTGAAGTCGACAATCAAAATAAAGTGACAGTCTACCAATCAAATTATCCATTTTAATAGAGTGCATTGGTGCTCGAACACTTTTTCGGTGGCCTTGGTTTCAAAAGCTTTTTCCCAATTCTTTTTTTTTTTCTCCCATTGGAATAAAAACAATAAATAAATAAATAAAAAAGTCTTTGTTAAAGGCATGAACCAAACCAGCTGTGAGGTGAATCATGACATTAAAAACTACAAACTGAAACAAAAAAAGTATTTGAAAATACAGCAAAAGACAAAGGCAGAAATACGTTTACTTGAAGTGCTGTTAATGACATAATTACATGAAAATAATGGAGAAATATTATGTAAAAGTGGGTGGTTGGGTGCTAAAGAACAATTTGCTTGTTTCAACGGGTGAAGATTTACCTGCAATATTTTAAGAAGAATTATTTAGTTGAAATAATGAAGAGTTTAGAGTAATGACTATGATATATGCTATATTGCTAAAACTTCTAGTGAATAGATTTGACTACTTTAGTAATATTCATGAGTACAAATCTTAACGTTAGGACAGGGCCCTTTTCTATTCTAAGATCACAATGCCTCTGTGTATAAGGCAGAGTTAAAAAAGAAATGACTGATTGAGTTAGTGTGAAAGAACTTGACTTGTCTGCATAAAGCCTGCTCCTAATCCCAGCTGAACACCTCCGGTCATGGGCCAAAAACCAATGACTTAAACATATGGGTGCAATCATTTTAGACACTTCCAAAACTGTTGCAACAAAGATGGAAATATTTTTTTTTGTGTTTCCATCTTCGTTGCCGCAGTTTTGAAAGTGCCTTTTTCTGTTCTGCAGAAGTCGGTGACCCCATACTTTTGGCGATGTAGTGTATATAGTCTCATCTCTCTCTCTCTCTCTCCCAGGACCCAGCTGTTGAACCTGTTTCTTAACATTAATACCCGTATGCAGTTTATGGATTTGTTGTTTGACCGACTATGCCCTTGTCCTGTAACTGAAGGGCCTCAGACAACAGACAAGAACAAGCCGGAGAATCAACAGCTGAGTGAGCAGTGTGTAGAGTAGTTTCGCCGTGGATGTTAATGGAGTAATAGTCCTTCGTATCTTTCCATTTTGATTGGGTAATGGAGTCTGGCCAATCGGTGACATGCCCTCAGTGTACAAGAATTTGGTATAATTTGTATTTCCCAGCAGTATTTTTCTGAGATTCAACTTATGTTGCAATTAGGAGTTTGCTATATTTATCAAGAAATCTCTTTCATGAATAAGCCTCGAGGTAGAAAGTTGCATTTATTGCTTTAGTACAAGGAGAAGAATGTTAGAGGGTATCCTCTTCCAATGCTTTGTAACTGATTAGCAACAAACAGATAAAAACAGATACAAATCTATGTGATCTTCCAATTAGATTCCCTAGAAAACTTTCGGTCGCTGCTTAAAAAAAAGGTTACCAATTAACCCCCACCTAAAACTTGCTCAGAAGCGACTCATACGTCTCCCAAACGATCAGACACACATTTATAGTAAGCATCCTCAAACAAATGTCCCAAGGGAAGAACAAAGGGGCACAGCAGTTGTTTTCAGCTTTCCACTATTGATGAGCAGGTAAATGTCACACTGATATGTGCACTATAGGGAAGACGCATCGGCTTAGAACAGACTGCCAATAGTAACCTTTGTTGTCCTATCCTCTGACACTCACAGGCTGCCTACAGCACACAGTAATTGAGCTTGGACTGTTGGGCCGACAGGCTGTGAATGTGAGTCCATGAGCATATGCAATGCGTGCATATGTGTGTACCTAATAAAATTGACACTCTTAAGCCATTAGATCACAGTCCAGCATATGTTAGGTAATTGAGAGACAGGCAATTAGATTTTTTTGTATAATCTCTTTAAGACTTTTGGTTAATCTGGGTTGCCTGGTCGGACTTTTTCCCGCTGAGCAGTGAAGGATTTTTTGGGGGGCTCATGTCTTTACAAAATGGATTTACACATGATCCAAAGACAAAAAGCTCATCCAAGCTGTCTTATGTTCCTTCTTTAGAAGATTAATCTCCAAATGTGTTTTAATGGTCCAGAGTTTTTTGAGAGGGTCTTTACGCAGCAAAAAAATGCTTTTCAAGCCTAGATTTTTTTTTGTTTTGTTTCCAGCTAAAACATCTAAAAATCAAGAAGGATTTTCTAGACAAGTAATAATTGTCATATAAGTGACTTTTTTTTCTTGGAAAAAGTAAAAAAAAAATAAAAATAAAAAATCTGCCAATGGGATAAGCACAATAATCTTATTTCAAACAGAAAACAAGATTATTGCGCTTACCCCATTGGCAGGTTGTTTTGCTTGTTTCAAGTAAAAAAACACTTAATTTTGACTTGTTTTTCTGTCTAGAAAATCCTTCTCGATTTAAGATGGTTTTGATATTTTGGCTGAAAATGACAAAAAAAAACTCTAGGCAAGAAAAGCATTGTTTACAGTAAGACATATGGGAAAATTAAGAGAGTGAAAAGGACAGGGAGAGAATGCTTATACAAGCAATATATGTTCTTTTCTCTCTCTCTCTCTCTCTCTCTCTCTCTCTCTACCTCTCTCTCTCTCTCTACCTCTCTCTCTCATTTGTATAAGGAATAACTAATGGAAATGCTGTAATGGATATAATGTAAAAAAAAGTAGCAATTTGGCTTTATATTCTTTTTCTGAAGGATAGATAGATAGATAGATAGATAGATAGATAGATAGATAGATAGATAGATAGATAGATAGATAGATAGATAGATAGATAGATAGATGGATGGATGTTAAACTGGAAAATCACTGGAAAGTAAAAATATTCAATAAATTCTATATGAAAATTCTTTCTAAGAAGCACCTTGCAGTTCCTCGACCTTGAGCACAAATCTTGTAAAGTCAAATTAAACTGTCAACTCTCTCACCCTTAACCTTATATTACCTTGCTGAAGGCATAGTTATATTCTGACATTCATTAAGTATGATATGTATTCATGTAGATTATTATTTGTCTAAAATAATGTTTAGCATCATACGAAAACTTGTTTTTAAATGGAAAAAATGCACCCATAATTTATTAAATTCTTTTCATTTATTTATTTATTTGTGGAAAGGGGTATTCCCTATCAGATGAAACAGAACAAAATGAAAATAATATAACAAATTAAACAGCCATTCCTCAAGAAAATATGCCACGATGCAGAGGGAAGACAAGAAGGAAAAGAACCAAAAGGAATATCTCCTCCCTGGCCTCTTTCAGCCCGGCATTTAGAGATTTGTGGGAGTTTAGATCTTTGACCCCTCACGCATTCTTTGAGCCCAAGGGCTCATATGACAGATGCACTGTCCTGACCAGAAAGAGATGAATGCTTTCAGAGGAAAAAAAGAATAGGGCTATCTTCTCAAAAGATGAGAGAGAGGGGAAAGAGGGAAAAAAGTCTGTGGAATTGCCTCTCCTTTGTACATGTCACTCTGCGTTCTGTATTACACTCAAACTCAGAGAATAAGGAGAGATAGAGATAGAGAGAGAGAAAGAGAGAGAGAGAGAGAGAGATTATGATGTTCCATAATTCTTAGTTTCATTCTTGGGATGATTTTCAGAGAGGAATATGTGTTTTCTTTTGGCACAGAGTCACATATGTATGAAGATGAATTTTCCTTATCTCTCTCACACACAAACACACAGCATATAAAGCCTTGTGTATTTAGTCTTGGGGGGACTTACTATTCACATCTGTTGTTCTTTGTACAGCAATGCTCACATGTATATGTGCTATGTATTCTGTCATTTTATTTATTGGCTGTGATCTGCTAACCAACTCTTGTTCTGCTTACTATTCCACACCAAAGAAAGAATGTCCAGGGTATCACTGCGGTATAGCATATTTTTGTGCATATGTGCATGCATGCGTGCGTGCAATACCATATAACAAAAACAAATCCAACATGTCACAATGCGGAATACATTATCGCCACAAATAGATTAAACAAAAGCAGAAAAAGGGACAGTTTTTTTTTTTTTTTTTTACAAAACACGCTTATAAACAACAACAACAACAACTGAGCTAAACCTAGGCAGAGCAGGCACAAATGAAATACCCTTAACTAATGTGGCCTGGTGAGTGTCTATGCGGCTAATTCACTTACAGGGAACGTCATGAAAAACAGATTCAACTTAATTAAGCCTGTTTCCTGCAGCGGGGAGTGCAGCATTCTATTACAGTGTGACCTGATTAAAGTTAATATGGCAGCTGATCAGTATTTCTCTGCGCAAACACACTACACACACATATACAAACACAAGGCCTTTAGGGCAAACTCGGCCTGAAAGTGTGTTTAAACTTCGGTTTTGTGACCTTGTTGTTTTATAATTACGTTTCGGTGCTCCAGACCCTGGTTTATAGGAGATAAATGTCATTTCCAGCAATTCCCATGCATATTCCGAGATGGATGTCACATCATTTAGTGTTTCCCAACATACGAGACTAATCTAAATGCAGAATTTGCATCACATTCTATTAGTCTCTATTTACTGTTTAGAACTATTAGGCCTTTTTACATTTCCAGTCCTTTTAATGTGTAATGTTGCTGAACCACAAAGTTGCAAAGCACAGAGTTATGCTCTATATCATAGCATTTATCATCCATTTTTTTTTTATTTCAGCAATGTACATCACAGTATTCCTTATTTAAACAATTCCCGCCCCCCAAAAAAGAGTTGAGTTGTTTTAGTAGTGTGTTGTTGCCATGTTCAAGAGACACCGTTTCACGCATCTAATACGATGTTTGCCTTCACTGACATAACTGACTGCGTTCATGTAAACTTTGTATGTTTCTGACATACCTTTACATGTATTTGACAGTTGAGAGGAAAGAGAACTTAGCTTAGTACTTACTTGACATGCTCCATTTGACAGCTGCCATTCTCTTCACGTGCTTCATGTCTTCATGTGTTTTCCCGAAAAGCTGTATATGAGAAATGTAAACTGACTTTAAGGCTTTAAAACGCGCGTAAATAATAAACTGAAAATAGAACTCCCATATCGGGAGTGCGATAGAGGTGTTTAACCAAAAGCAAACAGATGATTTGTTTGTAGCGGGCATCCGAGTATCCGAGGTGTACGCTATAAAGCACGTCCCTCTCCTGTAAAGGGGACAGCCCATTTGCAAAGACAGTATAGATGCACAGATGTCATGGTTCGGTTTCGGTACAACTGGGAAATAAAACAACAGTGAAACGTGAAAATAGAAAATAGTATATTATTGAAATATCATTGAGGTAGATATGATGTAGGTAACAGATAAACAAGGAAAAAAAAACAGGTGTAGCCTGTATGCGGAGTAATATCTGTATGCAGAAAGTAAACTGAAGTACAAAGTCACGTAATAAATAAAAGTGCAGCATTCAGATATGTTACATCGCAAATTAGTACGGAATATTTGGATTTGTGCCAAATGAGAGAGGTAAGATACACAAGCACATTCTTTAAAGTATACTCCTTTGTCAGACTATATGAGAGACACTGCCTAGGGGGCTTTGTTTTCAAGTGTGCATTCACACTAATTGGTTATATTTGTGGAGTATTTTGAAATGTTTTATTTCATTTTAATTTACACAGTTATTTCCCGTACTTGCATTTGTCTCACATTTATCACGTTTATCTTATTACACAATGAATAAATACAAATAAACGCATATACTGTCAGCGTAACATTCATCACAAGTCCGGCAAAGTATAGATTTATGCATCTAATATGACATGAATGTGTGCTCGAGTAAACTTATCAACCATGAGTGCACTGGATTACTGACACATACAAATGTGTGTGTTTTTGGTGACACTGGACATTATAAGGGTCACTGCTTTACCAGCATGAATTTAACAGACAATTCTTCAGCCGTTTTACTCAAAGATACGATGTTCAAAATCCAATCACAATGTATCTCTATTACAAACACTGATCTGCGTCTATGCTAGGGGCGCGTACACTTATTATTCATAAATGATGTGTGGGCGGACTAATGATAGCTAATCATAAAGTCCCATGTCACATAAAATCTGGGCAATTTATATACAAGAATCCTTTAGAGTACTCTATAAATAAAGCATTCCGTCTTTCTCGCTCTTTATCTCTGCTTTATCCTATCTGACACGGAGGACACAGGAAACCGTAATCATCAATGAGTCATGAACCTTTCTGAACCCTGCCTAATTATTAGGAGCCAAACTGATAGTCTCCACCTTGGTAATTATTTTCTGCGTGTATTCTGATTAGAGATGGCTTGGCATGTGGGCATCCGAGACACCGATAAGCCTTGCAGAGATGCATCATCTGTACTGCACGCAGGAAAAATTAAATATTCCCATCTGTGCAATACAAAAGCAATTAAAGGGCCTGTAAAGAAAATAGAATAGAGATATCCTTGGTTTATCTCTCACTCTCTGATCACATACAATTATCTACAGTGGCATAATATATATATATATATATATATATATATATATATATATATATATATATATATATATATATATATATATGTGTGTGCCCCCTCGACCTGCAAGACGTTTTGCTGCCATAAAGAAATTAAAAAATTTAGGGCTTTTCACAAGTGCTCTGAACAAACATTTTATTATTTATATTACTATTATTATTATTATTATTTTTTTAATGTGTAAAAGCTTTTGCAGTTGCTATAGGCATCACAGAGCAGTTCTTCGTAGGCTAGTAATTACTATGTACTTATGTCCAATGAATAAATGAATGTTAGGCACATTGCACTTACAGCGTTCACTTTGTATTGCAAAGAAAGAAAAAAGCTGATATTGATTACGGTTATCAACAGGTTTTGTGATGCTATTATGCACCATTTTTTTCCAGTGATCTCCGACTGTTGGACCCCAGTGCACATATTATGTCAGAAGCATGTTTTGTATGTGTTTGTGTTTGTGGACAATGAAAGGTTTAGATTCATGTGGACTTGTTGCCAGGGGACTCGATGATGCCAATTAAAATGAAGCAGCTACAAGCTATAGATCTATTATTTATCTCTCTCTCTCTCTTTTTTTTTCCCCTACGTATGATATGTTTTGGTCTCAGTCATGCCATTTGTTGTCTCTCCATCCAGGCACTCGTTCCTCTCGGTCTCTCTCTCCACCCGTCTCTGGGCAGTAGTACTATCTATTCATGTGTTTGAAATGGACTAAATGGGTGGATTCGGGTGCATTCTGCTTCACCAGTGGATCTGAGCGGATGGATGAGCTTTGGCATGAACAGAAGAGACACGACACAGATACGCATGACAAGTTTGCACGTATGTGTACACCTGTGCGTGTCAACTTTACTGTTTATGTGCAATTAGACTGTCATGCTAGTAAATAAGAGAACCATTTCAAATAATGAATATTCACTATTTTTCCCTTAAACAATATTGTGTTGTGATACAAGCATATAACCAAAACTCATTAGATTATGATAAAATAAATTAGATCAGAATAAATAAATATATTTTTTTTTTACCAAAAAAGTTTGTTGGTGCATTCATTCTAAATATTAGAACATCATTTTTTTTATTATATCGAATGTGAATGGAACTTAAACCCATATTTTATTTATATGGAAATATAGCAAATGAGACAGATGTCTTATCTAGTGGTGTAATGTATTGTAGATTCGGTTTCAAATGTTGAATGGTTGAAAAAAGAGACTTATTTATGTATTTGATCTCTCGCTGTCAGCTCTGTGAGGTGAGGAGGAGATTAAGGAAGCAGAGAGTCAGTTCAGAGTGAGGACAGAGAACATTTTAAAGGCAGATAATGGAAATGCAGCTTGTCAGGACTTTGAAACCACAGCTAGTTTTCCCAGAGATCTTCATGTAATCCTATTATCTGTGCTAAAGTCAGACATTAGCACTTTGCCAAGAATGATTTTAATAAATAATTTCCAGCAAATCCCAAAATGTCCTCAGCCTGTAGTTAAAATCACAGATTCAGTCACAACTGCTAAAATCTAAAAAAAAAAAAAGTCAAATAGATGTCAAACGTGTGGATGGTTCGACTTTACCAGGGGAACAGATGATTCAGTCCAGTTCCTGGTAGTGTTATTTAGACTTTTGTGAAGGACTTATAAATGTTTTTACTTTGTTTGTTTTTTCATCATTATATATCTTTAATTTAAATAATAATTAAAAAAATAAAAAAATAATATTTTCTACTGAAATGTCTTTATATAAGGAGCTGTAAATGTTATGACCCTGTGCACATCATCCACTGAGAGAGAAAAAAAGTGACTTTGTTAAAACACTTCATAAATAAAACTGCTTGTGGGGAAACTTCCCATCTGTATTAATTGTAAATGAGTCAGATGAAGTTGATCTTCACCGTGACAAATAGATCTCAGGGGTAGAGTGAAGTGAAACTCTGCATCTTTGCTGGCTCTTCATAAAGCCTTACATCCCCTGTGCTAAACATAGCAGAGACTAATGAGACTCGGAACAATTAAATGCGCCAATGATGTGGCCTTGCTTATCCTGCTGAGAGAATCAAAGAGTCAGCACAGACTATCTCATTTGAGATGATTTCATTACCTGATGCAACGAATCCCATTTGGTGTTAAATGTAGGCAAAACTGGAGAGTTTTTTTTCAATTGCCTTTAACATGAATAGTGTGGTTCCACTCACCTACCAAGTGTCTGTGAGCGATAAACCTATAAATACAAGCGCTGAAATATAACTGCCATTATTCATACAGCAATAGTGCTTCTGTAATTATATTTATATTTACACCGTTGATCCATCCCTTGCACCTTAACCCACCCTTATACCTACCCATACCATCCTGTCCCTAAGCGTATCCAAAAATACACTACAATACAGAATGACCATAATAAGTACATTGTAATTTTTTTATGCAAGTACAAGTTTTATGTAGTAGTTAGGGTCACCTAATATAAAGTGGGATGATATATATATAAGAATTCTCAGTTTCATCCCACTTTATATTAGCTGACCCTATATATATATATATATATATATATATATATATATATATATATATATATATATATATATATATATATATATATATATATACACACACATACAGACTGTATGTTAGGAGGAAAGAACTTAGTTTATGTGTGTGTGTGTGTGTGTGTGTGTGTGTGTGTGTGTGTGGGAGAGAGAATTTCTTCATGCTCATGCATGTTTATCACTGTGTGTATGTTTGTGCCATTTAATTACATGCTGAGCCCGGCTTTAGAGCCATGACTGATGGAAAACCATTCGCTGCTATTAGATTCCTGTTCATTAGGCCCAACCACGCTCTGCTCTCCACCCAAAATCTATCACCATTTTCACTCATTCTCCTTCGCCCTTCCTTTCTCTCACACATGCACTTGCAACCTCTTTTCTTCCCTTCTATCATTCTTTCCACCTCTCCCTCCCTCTCTCTCTCTCTCTCTCTCTCTCTCTCTTTCACACACACACATACACACACTCCTACAAGCCCTGGAGTGCTGATGAGGACTTTTAGTGCTAATCTGTAATGTGCCCCATATATTTAAAATTTCTGCTGAAGCAAGTGTCTTAGCCAATTTATGTAAGGGTAAGAAAAAAATGTTTATATGCAAATGTAGGGTGAGGAAAATGCGGTGAAGTATTGTATTGTCAGACAAAAAGGGAGTGCAGATGGGAGGAGAAGAGTTGAAAGATTAGGATCAAGTGGACATGCTTGCACATGCTTTGTTCAAGATTCAATTTCCACATTTCGTTGTATGGTAAAGTGTGTAAAAATGTGAAAAATGGCAGGTTGATGGATTGACATGGTCATGTGAGCAAAAAGCCCTGCTCAATACTGAGCCAGTGAGTATGCAAGAGGCATTTCTCGACTTTGGACGTGAATGAATGAGAGAATAAAACAGACAGCGCAAAAGATGGCCATATGTCCGTGAATTAGTGAGGCAGGACATTAGCTCATATAGATATAATTACACAGGTCAGTGAGTGAACGAATTTGCAAGTGCAGGGGTTTTTGACTGAAAGAATAAATGAGGGTGTGAAGCAGCGCATTAGCAAATACGTAATGGAACGAGAGCAAGTAAATGAAAAAAGATGATCTTCCAGCAGTGAAAGTCTTCAACCAAATGATTTTCAAACTTCCCTGCACATTGAGTCTGCGGATGTTCCTGGACAGAACGCCATCCTCCGGTGTCCTTGTCCATACCCCAGTCTATCTGTTACTCCCCAGAGCGAATACACGGTTTTGACACGATCAGAACTTTTACCAGATGCTGTGGCTGCGCTGTAGGCATCCTCATCCGCCCAGAAACACGACGGCAGATGGCCACATTCCCAGCCAGAGAGGACAAGCATCTGCAGATATACCGAGATAGAAAAAACGACGCACTAGGATTAGTGAGTGTTGGATGTATATAGGGAAGTGTGATAAAACGCTGATCGTAAATGCAATTATGTGTCATCTTGGTGAATAACCACAGCAATTAGTACATGATATGAAAAACCTAATGATTTTTATGACAATCAATACTTGGTAGCATCCAGGTGTGTTTTTACGCCCTTTACTTATTTATTTTTACGAGAGACTTTTGGATAGCGAAAGATCAGGTAATTAAGAGACGTAAAATATGGATTTTAATCCGTACACGATTGGCCCTGTTTGAACCTGTGTCACCCTGAGTACCATGTCTGGAGAATGTATGCATTTGCATTTCTTATACTTTACGCTGAGACTGTCATGCTCAGCTAATAGCTACTGAATGAATGCCATGGATGCATAAACCTCCAGCAAGTGCTGCATTTGGGTTCCCTGAGCAGCTTAACAGAGGGTGGAAATGATGAGTCTTCAAGTTCATCGTGTCTTAAATCCTTGAATTTGCTTTACGCTATGTTTCAGCCGAGAACAATGTCATGCTTATAATGTTGCAGGCATGCTGCTATGGCTCAGAAAACATCAGTAAAAAAGGTTGCGCTTGCACTCTGAATGTATGCATGTGCGTTTTGTGTGAGTCTGTGTAAACAGACCAGCACTGAAAAACAGAACTCATTTTTATCCCATAAAACCCTAATAAATCAAACTGCCAAGTGAAATTATTATTTTTTAGCACTGTAATTCATCATTTATTTATTTTTATATTTTTTTAACCTGTCTTTAAACATAGCAGTTTAAAGTACTTTCAACCTACACGCATGTATAAACCCTTGTTTAAAAATAATCTTGCCTTCAGCATCTCAGGCGGTAAATGAGAGACAGTATCCAGTACTGAGATGCCTTTGTGTGGATATTTTTACAGTATATTTATTTTCATATTTTTGTTGTACATAACGTGTTTTTAAACCTTTTCATCTCACTGTGATTAAAATAGAAGCGCTGACAATAATACAAGTGGAAATACACTTAAACGCAATTTGGAATACAGTGGTGGCTAGAACACTTGTATTTAAGTAAAAAAGAGTTATTTCTGTGTTTTGCTGATGTGTGTCAATAGGAATTATCAGTTTGCATTTCCAAACATTAATTTTTACTCTCACCGGCCACTTTTAGGTACGCCTTACTAGTACCAAGTTGGACCCCCTTTTGCCTTCAGAACTGCCTTATTCCTGGCGTAGATTCAACAAGGTACTGGAAACATTCCTCAGAGATTTTGGTCCATATTGACATGATAGAATCACGCAGTTGCTGCAGATTTGTCGGCTGCACATCCATGATGCAAATCCCCCGTTCCACCACATTCAAAGGTGCTCTATTAGGTTAAGATCTGGTGACTGTGGAGGCCATCAGAGTACAGTGAACTCATTCTCACGTTCGAAAAAAAACAGTCTGAGATGATTCATGCTTTATGACATAGCACGTTATCCTGCTGGAAGTAGCCATTAGAAGATGGGTACACTGTGGTCATAAAGGGATGGACATGGTCAGCAACAATACCCAGGTAGGCTGTGGCGTTGACACAATGCTCAATTGGTACTATTGGGCCCAAAGTGTTCCAAGAAAATATCCCACACACCATTACACCACCAGCACCAGCCTGAACTATTGATACAAGGCAGGATGGATCCATGCTTTCATGTTGTTGACGCCAAATTCTGACCCTACCATCCGAATGTCGCAGCAGAAATCGAGACTCATCAGACCAGGCAACATTTTTCCAATCTTCTATTGTCTAATTTTGGTGAGTCTGTGCGAACTGTAGCCTCAGTTTCCTGTTCTTAGCTGAAAGGAGTGTCACCCGGTGTGGTCTTCTGCTGCTGTAGGTTCGACGTTTTGTGCGTTCAGAGATGCTCTTCTGCATACCTCGGTTGTAACGAGTGGTTATTTGAGTTACTGTTGCCTTTCTATCAGGTTGGCCATTCTCCTCTGACCTCTGCCATCAACAAGGCATTTGAGGCCACAGAACTGCTGCTCACTGGATATTTCCCCTTTGTTCAGACCATTCTCTGTAAACCCTAGAGATGATTGTGCGTGAAAATCCCAGTAGATCAGCAGTTTCTGAAATACTCAGACCAGCCCGTCTGGCAACTTTCTTCCCCATTCTGATGCTTGGTTTGAAATGCAGCAGATCGTCTTGACCATGTCTACTTGCCTAAATGCATTGAGTTGCTGCCGTGTGATTGGCTGATTAGAAATTTGCGTTTAAGAGCAGTTGGACAGGTGTACCTAATAAAGTGGCAGTGATTGTAATTGTAATAATTCAATGAGACAACAGCCATTGCTTCACACAGAGATCTGATCTGATCTGTCTGGAATGACATGACGAAACAGAACAATTTGAGTCCACACTGTGGCAACATCTCCAAGATGCCTCCAAGAAACCTACCTGCAAAGCTACAATACTGTGAAAAGTTTTAGGCACTCATGCAAGTGCTGTAAAATGAGGATGCTCTCAAAAATATTGTCATTTAATAGATTTTCTTTATCAATTAATTCTATTAACTAAATTAAATTAACATTTGGCTGTTATTTGCCAAGTTTGTTCTAGGAGCACTTGTGTCTAGTGTTTCAGGTAGCTTTGCAGGTTGGTTTCTTGAAGCATCTTGGAGATGTTGCTACAGTTCTTTTGGATTTAGCCTGTCTCAGTTTGTTCTGTTTCTTCATGTCATTCCACTGATGAGATCAGATCTCCAAAGCTGAACAAGCTGAAACCTCAGTCTAATATTACAATTAGTGGCAAAATGAATGTTTAGAAAGATAAACAAATATTTTCTACTGACACACTACCTGACTTATAACCATTTTTAGCTGGTAAAATACAAGTGTTCTAATAAGTTCTAATAACTGTTAGACTTTTTATTGTATTTTATTGTATTCATAAACAAACAGTACAGAGAATAAAGAAATTATTTCAACATCCAAATTAATTATTTAACAGTATTATAACGAATAAAGTCAGTTCATACTGTGCAATTCAAAGAGTATTCGTCATGCGTGTGGGTCTGTGTAAAGTATATATATATTACACTACTGCTTTTGCAAAAACAGTAAAGTACCACAAGTTTGCAGACACTGTACATTACTGTGCAATGAATAGAAATGATCCATAATGCAATGCATATTACAGTAGTTAACCGTAATTTAAATCTATGACACATTTTTACACATTAGGTCGGTCCAGGTATTGCAGTGTTTTTTATAAAAATGCTGCTCAAGGTATGACTTGTGGCTGTTCAGAATTCAAATATCCAGTGAGTGTCACAAAAGACTAAAGCTCTATCATATATATAGGAAATATATAGGATATAGGAAATATCCCCTACACCAAACCTAAACCTACCCAATAGTGTTATCAAATGCAAAAGTATTGTAAAAATATTTTTGCTGATGCAGACTGGTTTGAATCTGCTCTACACGGGATTCAAAGCAGAGTATTCGAATGCTGTATCACGTGAGCTACTGAGTAAACCTCCTCAACTAGAAAACTCATACATACAAAGCTGTACATTTGACGACATTTCGTGTTAGTTCATGCAGAATGCACATTCTGCCACTAATTGTGTGAAATTTAGCCTTTATTAATGAAAAATGTACTTATAAATCATACTTTTGTGTGAAAAGGAATAAAGGTTGTGGGAGTTTTACCGCCTCTAGTGTTCATTATGTAGAGCCACATATTTCCAATGAGCCTGCGTTGCTTAACGCATTAATTGTTACCAACTGAACTTTACAAGTGTCATCATAATTGTTTAATTTGCCTGTAACTTATACAATCTTCGTTAAAAATCAATTTAAAAAGGAAACGTCTGAACAGGCAGAGTATCCAAATCAGCCTCCAGCTCCTTTTGTCGGTGGGAACCAACAACTGACCTGATGTCAAAGCAAGCCTCTCTTCTATTAGGTGCCATGGCAACCCAGAGGCTTTGAGGCTGATAATAGCTGACACTGTTTCAGTGGTGCCGGCGATCAAGAGGGTCCCTCTATGTGAGGGGCCAAAAGAAGCCAGGATAACTAACCCTGAAGCTCTTCATCAAGAAACCAAGCAGCAGGCTCTTAGCCTGAGCTACTTCAGACTTCACAGTGGGAGGTGTGAATCGTTAAACTGGTACTTTGAATTGGAGAAATCCATTAACGAGAGTTTTTGGAGAGATAATGGATACATTTAGTTAGCTGTTATATTAAAGCACAACATGTAATCATAGCTGATGCATTTCATACGCTATATATGTATATATTAACTTAATAATATAGTTAGCAATAAATGACACGATCTCTTCCATATCACTAGCATATTAATGTGATTATATGGTTTGATAAATAATTGAGATGGCGCTAGTTGTGTGTATATGAAACAAACGAGGCAATGCAGACAGCCGGCATGTCGACTGCTGTGTCTGTACATATGAAGAGAAACAAGCCAAAAGCTCAAGCGACGTAATCCCGATCATGATATCAAACAGGGGGCAAGTGGACGTTTGTGACAGGAACATGATGCAAGCCCACTCCTGCTCATGCATAGGTCTGATCCTTTCATTCACACACTCCCCATGCCAACACAGGTGCCACTGTCAGCGTGCCAAGACACTGGATAATTGGCAATTGAAAATCAGGCAAGATAAAGAAGGGAAAATTACAGAGCACAAAAGAAAAAGAGGACAGAGAAATATGCGTAAACCCCCAAAAATCACTGATAATTTGTCTTTTATCAACTTCAATAAGAATTTAATTTCTTTGGCAGTGGCGGTTCATAAATGGTGTTGCGGATCTGTGGAGAATAATTGGCTTTTAGCTGTGGAGGCAGATAGAGGGGGGTACGGGTAGGGTGAGGGGGGAGAGAAATAGAGAGCTTGGCTCCTGTACAGCTGTGGCGGAGAGCCTGCAATGTGCTTGTGCTGATGACAGGGAGAAATAATTATGAACGGAAGAGCCAAGAATCAAATTTGTAAATACTGATTTTCACATGTGCGTGTGTGAGAGAAAGTGAGAAAGTCAACTATACTATTATCGGTGTACTTGTTTCTTTCAGACGTCCCACAAATCCCGTTTTCCGAATCATCTCATTGTACCGGCAATCATCATTTTTATATAATTGATAGTTCCGTGACATATTATCAAGGCGGTGCATCGTTAATTAAAACTCCCATGTCCTTTGTTATGTAAGTATTTTATCTTGACGGATTCCAGACTAAATGAACAAGATGCTTCAGGACAGGCTACTGAACTTTGGGAAGAATCTATCTATTTATCTGTGAACCACATGGGAACCAAAAGATATTCATTGTTCTTTCAAAAATAATGATCTGTCATCAGTGCAAAAAATAGATTCATATTATGAAAAGACTCAAAACATAACAGCCAGTATAACAGACGAATTATATAGTAATGTGGTAGTTTGCAACACTGCTTGCCAAATTCTTAGAAACTAAAAGTGTCACAATAACTGGGGCTACATGTTTAATAGCGCTGCTAGGATCCCTACAGAAGAGGATGGCTGTCAAGTAAGATTTTAGTAAATAACAAGTTAAATTTCAGTCTGTTCCTCACACAAAAGCTATCATGTGTGGTTTGCTTCTCTGGTTGCTTGCATGCGGGGAGGTCCAGTTAAATATTTACAATAGCTGAATGTGAGTGTACTACCCAGAGCTTTCTGTCTGTCCCCAGAACTCCTGGCATATGCTGCTATTGGCACTCGACCACAACCACCCACCACTTCCTTTGTGTGAGTTTTCCCGAACCCCTTTGACCCACAACCTCAAGTGTTTCACCAGCTACATTGAAAAATGCCCCCTCTCCTGGCTGAATTCCCAAACCCAGCTCGCTCTCTGTCACAAACATTCTGTTGGCATTCCCAGCAGTAGAATCTGCTTGAATGTCGGCAATAAACCAGGACTCATCACCAACAGGGCTGCTTCTAGGAAGTCTCTGTCCCACATAGGCTCTGAGGTGAGAGTGTTCTGATGTGAAATATTCAGATGATGAAGTTTGTGAAGAAAATGGAACAGTAAGGAACATATGCATGCACATGACATTAAACATGATCCAGAGAATTAGTTATTTTAAATGGTTATGAGCAGAATTAACTTTAATTTATAATAGATGGTGCTTGAGAAGGAATGCATTAACATATTATGCATTAACTACCCTACTATACAGTACCCGATATGTATAACGTCAAATTCTGTAAAAATGCTACAGTAAAAACCTACTAATTTGTTAACAGATTTGAGTACTTTTTATAGGTTGGTATATTATCATTATATCAGTCAGTTAAATTATGGCAATTAAGTATAAGTTTAATCCATAAAACATAAAATGAGCAAGCTTTTCACTTTTTTTCACTTTTTTTTTTTTTTTTTTGGCCTACTGATTCTGTTGATATTCTGAAGTGCGAATCTGATGGACGCTTTAGTTTCTCATAAGGCCCCAGGAGAGGATTTGTGAATGGCAGTGGTGGATTGCACAATTTTAGATGCAACTAAGGTCACATACTAATATTGCACTTCATTCAAGGCTAGAACTTAACGCCACAGACTTCTGACCATAAAATTGTTCTATCACGCAATGCTGAAGATGACAAAAATGGCAATATTAGCGTTAGCTTTGCAGGTGTTTGATTGTCAACAAAGAAGTCCCATAGCAGACAAATTGCAGAGGATAAACGACGCTATGCAATGCTAGAATTTGTTCTGCGGGAGTACGATTATGAACAATGGAGAGATTTACACACCTGTCTCTGTAAATGTTTGCTAAAGAGGTTTTATTCGCATGTAAAATAGAAATGTTGACTTACTGGGGAATTTAATGTGATTGTTCTGTTTTTTTCATGGAATATGTAGATCTCTCTTTTGGTGTGTACAATAATCTGGGACTAAACAGATGGAAGTTATTAGACAAACCTGAAAAAGGATTGGAAAAATAGTTTTGGGAGTACCGTAAGTTCACGGTATCATCACGGTTACACTAGTTTTATTGTAATATACCAGTGCACTGGAGAAATGCTTCATTTTGCACTGAAATGTATAACAGGCATTATGGCTATGTGCATGTTGTCACAAAGGCTCTTTAGTTTCCAGGCCATATTATAATAAAATTATGCATTTCAAATAGTATGGTTTATGACAAGTACATAATGGTGTGAGAAAACTTCACAGACATGCCTAAATCGGGGTGACTGTGATGCTTACGAACTGAAAAATGCCCCTAAGACATTATCTAGATACAATTTTGTGGCTCGGTCAGAAAAACTTAGCTCCAGCTTTTGTGATGACTTGACAAAATTTGTAGGGGTAAGAGAAAAAATTCAATAAAATAAAAAAGACTGGAGCAAATCTTGTGGGTCTAGACTCAAATCAGTGGTTTCATTAACCTCTTCATACAGCGGGAAATTATGTTTCCTGAAGTATGAGAAATTATGTTTCTAGAAATAAAGCTTCAGAAGTCATAAACAGCAATCTAATTTGATGGCATAAAATTGTGCAGTTTGGTCGTCCTAAAGAGTTTGAGTTTAAGACCCCAAGTCAGTCATGGTCAAACCAACCCTAACAAATGGATGCAGAGGGGAGTAAAATAAATAAATAAATAATAATGGAAAAATCTTTGGTGCTTGGCCCCTGAAATAGGAAACTGATGAAAGTTTTTTTTTTTAATATTTACTGAAGAGAGGTTTTGTCTGTTTTGCCAGATTTCTTTTCAGTTTTGATAGGAGATGCTTTAATTTGAAAGCTTTCTATTGTGACATGTTTCAGATTTTTCTCTGTGCATTTTTTTTGTTTTTGTTTTCCAAGACAGTCTGTATTGCTTTTCAAGAACATTCAGTTATTTGGGTATTTCATTGATTATGGCTACAAGGTTGAATTATACTATGCGTAACCAAGACCATGGCCTGTCCATCAAAACATCTCCTTTCTATGTAAAGAAATAGAAAGGGCCTTTGGAAAGACTGTGTGCACGCTGGTAAATGTATATAAATAGTTGTACTCATTTATCCATTGAATAAGCACCAAGTAGCATATTAATAATTTCACAGATTCATCCTCCTTTTACTGAATTAAAACAAACCCATTAACGAGGATTAACCGCTATGAATGGGAATATTTGGGAGCATTCCCAAACCGCTCGAGTTCTCCCCCTCCTTCTCTCGAGTGGGATCAGTAAAGAAACGGCGGCTGAGCTTCTGAAGAGAAAGCAAATAAAATGACAGGGACTCACATTTAACTTCAAATGTGTGCCATTCTCATTTCTGTGTTCCAGTCGTAATAATCTCCAAGGCCTCTCTTTTGATCTTCTTTTCTCGCCCATCCTGCCTCCGTTATTTCTAGTTCCGCCAATTTTCTTTTTAAGGCTTTGTTTAGCACAAGGGTGGAACATCATATTATTGACTAATAATTAGCTGTCAGGATCCAACAACTGCACCCATGGACGAATGAGTGCCGGAGTATGATGGGTAACAGACTCCAGCAGTCATCCTTCCAGCCCAAATTCATCTTTCTGTTCCTACATGTTACAAAAAGACTAATTACAGCCTAGAGGACAATCTTTCCCAGAACATGACCTCGTTGCTTTAACCTCCGGGGGAGTGGATGAGAAAGAGGGAAGAAAACGGAAGAAGGAAAAAGGAAATGAGACTTGTGACGATGTTATTCTCGCTGAGGAGTAGTCTAATTGTCATGACTCATAAGCTGCGTTCTGGTAAGGCAGAGTCAACCACGAGAACACATGCGAGTCTGGCCATGTCCTCTTTGTTGAGGACATCAATTGGGCATCATTCGGAGAACCAACGATTTCGAAATAGGTTTTATTAGAACAGACGTGAACGCATCATGCACCGTGAAGCAAAGAAAATATTAATTCAATAATGCAAAACCCAGCACTATAACGCGTCTTTGTCCTGTTCTAATGCTGCGTAAATTTCAGCTAAGGTCCTGGCCCCGCGGTGGTCTCGTTCATACACTTTTCCGAACAGTACTCTTAATCATATCGCTGCACAGACGTGTTTGCAGCACTGCTGGTCTGAGAGCGGCAGGTCTCTGAAGCAGCTGCGTGACTTCATCAGTGGGACACATGCAGCTACAAACAACGGGAACAGGCACACTGTTATTTGTCCTGGGGTAGATAAGGGGAGAATGGCAGACGCATGACCTTAAAAGAATTGTTTACTCACAAATTAAAATTCTGTCATTTACTCACCCTAATGTTGTGCGTGAAAAAAAAGGTATAATATCGAAGCAGCTATTTTTATGCAAGTTTAAAGCGACTGCTGGTGTCAGCCAAAATAGATAAAAAAGTAAAACCAATGCAATATACTCAGGAAATGCCATTGCTTTGTTTGCACTGATTGAATTTTAAGGTCTTATCATTAATAAATGGTAAGACCGTGCTCTAACATCAGACCATATGTGAATTAACTTTCAATCAGTAGTTGAAAATAATATTTTCAGTGTAAAATGATTTTTTGGATTTGTTTCTGCACACACAAATATAGATTAAGTAGTATGGATTTTTATTTATTCATTATTTATTTATTCAGTTATAATCCTTTCAGAAGTTTGAAGTTTGCTTTGAAGAGCTGCTTAAAAAAAGAAAGAGAGAGAGTTTTGTAATGATTATAAGGTAGAAAAAAACAATAATGTTAAATAAATCTAAGGTTTCAAGTTTTTCTTTCCCTTTGGAGTGTTACAGGCTGTTAGTGCATATATAAGATATCTAAAGTTACAAAGGCTAGTTTCAAAACCAAAGAGTTATTCGTTTTAAAAGTTATGACTTGTCCACACCCCCCTAAAATGGCTTGTTTAAACACGCCCCCACTTGTCTATGTCACAGAGTGGGTTTATATTCATAACACTGCCCAAATGTTTACGCAAAGAAAGAAGGCAGAACTATTATTGTCGCTGTTGTGTTGCTGCCAACACCATGTTTTGGACACATTGTTTTGTTTTGAAAGTGAAACTACTTTGTTTGTCTTTCCAAAAGAGGAAACAACTAGAAATCGGCGGTTAAGTAGTATTCATAACGGTAAAGCGCGTAACATTTCTTGCGGTATTTGGCCAATCACAACACACTGGACAGCTGGCCAATCAGAGCACACCTCACTTTTTAGAACGATGAGCTTTGTACAAATCGACACGTTTCGGGAAGGCTGGGCTTAGAGGAGGAAAAAAAAAGTATTTAAAAAGTGTTTTTTACAACTTAAACCACATAAACACATTGCATTACACCAAATATACAGAAAGATGTTCTTTTAGCAAAACATCATACAACCCCTTTAATAAAAAAATAAATAAATGTCGATTTTTATTATTGGTGTGAACACGAATAAGTCCTGTATTAAAGTAGTAAATAAATAAGTCAGGTACTGTAAAAAATAGTACACTAACTAGTAATAGAGCAGTATTTTAGCAGATACGTGACACTTACTGTCAGCCAGTCTTCAATGGTTTGAGTTCTTCATTGCCATTTGCACATTACTGCAAGCCTGCAATAAAATGCATCTGTGTTGGATGGCTGGGGGGATGTCAAGCTGTGTGATTCAGGCATGTGCCAGAAGCACACATGTCTTATGAAGTGCCGGTGAATATTAAAGTAACCAACCAGTCAGTGGTGCACCACATGAGTGAAAACAATCATAGAAAGAAAAAGAGACAAAAAACAGAGAGTGTGAGAGACAGGAAGACAGAGGGGTAAAGGCATCTCTCATTTTCTCCATGCCCTCCTTTCCCATGAGCACTTTGGCGCAAAAATGCCAAATGATCACGCTCCTGTGAGCACCATCTGCCAGCATGTACTCTTAAAGATTCTCTCTCCTCAGCTCACTCACACTCGCTTCTTCCATTTGTCTTGTTTCCTCTCAATCTCATCCTCTTTGTTACAGTTTTTAAACCATCTGTGCTTTTTCCTGTTTGTCTCTCAGTTACAAATACTACATTTTGACCCAGCTTTCCCTTATTAAATAATGTATCACCTTGGTTTGAGTGCATTCATTTTAGACTCATATAACAGCATCCTGAAAATAGCGCACTTCGTCTCTTATTTTTATTTCTTAAAAGAATATTTGCACACGATATTCTTTGTTCCAGATACGTGCCAAATTTGTGAGCAGCAACAATTTTCATGTTTCACGGACTAGGAGGCACCCAGGGAATTTTCTGTAACTCCCCCGATAGACG
This sequence comes from Puntigrus tetrazona, assembly GCF_018831695.1. NCBI lineage: Eukaryota > Metazoa > Chordata > Actinopteri > Cypriniformes > Cyprinidae > Puntigrus > Puntigrus tetrazona. The sequence continues at coordinate 29,144,608 of NC_056705.1, read as the reverse complement.
CTAACAACAAACATACTGCCGCATCTGAGACCGTCCTCGATATTCATTGAACCTCATGCTTTTGTGTAATTACGAGTTTGTGTGGAAGTACACTTGCCTGAGCTTTTTTTTTTTTTTTTATGGCTTCAGCGTTCAACTTCATTTTGGCTGCGGATGCTGTGCCTGAACTTGTTAATCTGGTTTCTGCATAGAGCATCTCCCATCCAGGCTTGGCATCACGCATTGCTGGCTCAAATACACTGGCTCAGTTATTATAGAGCAGTTTTCTCCTGCAGTAACTGCTCTTGTAGAAGAGTCCAGACATGGAGAGTCTGTACACATGACAAATGAGCCACATACAAAACTGTCTGAATGAAGATGATGAGGATGATGATGATTGAAATGTGAGAAGTCGAAAATGAGTGATTCCTTAAATTACATAGATGCACTGCTACAGTAATGCAACTAGGATACCACAAAGCTCTAAAAGCAAATGGTAACACTTATTCGCTATTAGCTACAACTTTTTCCTCAATAAATTCTTTATACGATATAAGGTAGTTGTTAAGTGTAGGTATTGGGTATAATAAGGTATGCAGAATAAGGTTATATGTAATAATGCATTAATATGTGCTTAATTACTACTAATAATGGCTAATATTGTAGTAATAGGCATGCTAATAAGCAACTGATTAAGAGACCCCAACAAAATTGTAAACACTTGCTTATTGCAAATAATTATAAGACTGTTTTCAAAAAGAAGATAAAATTGAAAACACATTTACTGAATAAATTCCTAACTTCATCTGAGGGACAGTGCCTCGACAAGTCATGTGACCAGTATAATCGTAAAGGATGTCAAATGATGATCGGGTCATTCTGAATTGTTGGAGCCGAAGCCTGTCATCATGATGATTGTCTACTATTACTTCTCAGAACTATCTGTCAGTCACAACGCATCTACTGCTGATCACTAGCAAATATGAAGTTTAAGAATTTTGTCTTGTGTTCTAAATCAGTGATGTGTACAGACCTTCTGTGGGGCAGTTTTTGTACAAATTTTAAACTGTACAAATTCGTCTTTGTGCTGTCTTTTTAAATATGTCAATGACTTCCACAACCAAAAATAAGTAGAAGATGATAATAATCCAAAATATATGGTAACTTTTCGACAAAACAGTGAGAATCGAGAGGTTAATTAATGTTGAATTCTTGTTTAGTTTTGTTGATATTGCAAACTTTATGTTTGTATGAATCATGTATGAAAGTGTTAGGTATCATTAAATAAAATACATGAATGTGAAATTAATGACATGAGAACATGCTAAGTTTAATGACCTTGGATAAAACAAATGGCATGATCAGAAAAGTGGCAGCATGATAGTCGTGTTATAATTAAGCATAACTCGTATTGCTACTGCATTCGTTAAATTTACAATAGCATTACGGTAGGATAAATGTTTATTTTCCAAGTTACCTGTCTGCTGCTTGGGTTTTGAAGACTCGTTAACGTCACTGTAGCATCACTGTAGCTCCATTTTGGAGAGTATCCGTGGGATGCAAAATGTAACACACGGATACGTTGTTTCCATTCAAATCAAAGTGTAAATAAGCGTAGAAGAGATATCCGTGTGGCACAGCTGACACAGTACAGTGTATGCAGTTTGCGTCCAGCACATACCCTCCAAAATGGAACTCTAGTGCCTAATTGTTGAATAAAGTTGTAGTTTTTTTTTCTTTCCATGCAAAACGTATTCTCGTAGCTTCATAACATTACGGTTGACCCACTGATTGCAGGTGGACTATTCTGATGATGTGTTTCATACTATTCTGGGCCTTGATAGTGTTATATCAGTCAATGGGAAAGTCAGAAGCCTCCTGGTTTTCATCCAAAATATCTTAAAATGCATTCCTGAAAATGTACAAAGCTTTTACTGGTTTGGAACAACATGGGAGTAAATGATAAACGAGTAAATTGTAATTTAATCGTTGAAGTTAATATAAACTAATTTTAAAAAAGCTGAGACTGATGACTAGTGAAGTATTAAAACACATAAGGCACAAGAACAAGTCAAGAGTCTGTTTACTCTGTATGTTTAGAATTTGGTTAAGCCTATTGGTTATATTTCAAGCTATTGCATTAGAACTCCCTCATATGCGGTAGCCTCAGTATTCAGCTGGCAGTAGTATGATGTAATACAAGCTTCTGTAACTTAAAAGCTCAAAAAGACTTCTTTTGGATTCAGGAAGACTGAGATGTAAATGCATTTACAGTAATTAGATCACAACTTTAAGGAATTTTGACTGTTCTGAGGTTTGAAGGTTTCTTTACTCTAAATTTCATATTAATGGACAGCATGAAGTATGTAGCCCAGTACCCTAAACGCTAGGGGGGCACAGAAACAGGAGATCAGATGAAAAGTTAAAGATTCCTACACCACCAAACAGAACTGCAAAATGAATGATTGTTTCTGTTGTCCCAAAACACTCTTGTCACCCCTAGATTGCTTCAGTGAATGAAGACTTAACTGTTTGGTGACCCCTATGATATTAAAGAATTCACTGTAGATATCTGCTTGAATATTTCAGCAGTTGCAGTGTGATTGCACAATAAACTTGGCCAGTTGGCATGGGCTATTTTTGTGTGTTTCTTCGTCTGTTGTAGCCAATATGACAAGCTTTCTGTTTATCTGACATTAGTACTAATGGCCATTCAAGATCAAGAGCTCATGAATTTTCAAGCTTTGGCATGTTTTTCATTTGCAAGTGCTTTTGTTGGTTCATACGCCTTATGTGCTGAAATTTATTGATTTAGGGAGCAAGGAGAAAATAAAAAAATGTTTAAATATTATATATTAAATTATATATATTACATATAAATTAGTGCAAAGAATGTGCATGAACTGATCAATATCAATTAGCCATCCTGAACGGCCCAGACCTCAAATAAAATCCTGTATTTGGACTGTATTATCTTTAGTATTTGTATTTATTTATTTTTTGTTGATATCAAATTTGAGTGTGAATTAATAATGATCACATACTGACTCATAAAAGAACAATAAGACGACATCATTACAGGACAAAAGTAAGCATGGATGACACTGAGATAATTGTTTAACATTTTCAAATGATATGCTGCGGAACTGTCACATTTGCGCTCTGCGGAGAGCCGAAGAGCCAAGGTGACGTTGAGGCGCTGGAGGTCCTAGGCGACACCACAGGCTTCGGTGACTGACACGGAGACGGGGGACAGGAAGGACGCGGTGGAGCCAGAGCGACGGAGGACTGAGGTGAAGCCGGAGGGAAGGAGGAGCCTGACTGAGCCGGTGGGATGGAGGGACGAGGCAAAGCCGGAGGAGAGGAATCCCGAGGCGACGGATGGTCGACGACAGACCAAGGCGGAGCCGGAGGGACGATGGAGCCTTGTGGAGCTGGTGGACTGATGGACCACGTTGGAGAGGAGGGAGCTAGGAGCCCAGGGGGAGCCGACGGGTCTACGAGCCGAGGAGGAGTCCGGGACTCGGAGGCGGGACGGTGAGGCGAGGGATCCTCCACCCTCGATGGCGATGGAGACCGACAGTCCCGTGGCGAGCTCCAGATGGTGAGCTGAGGATGAGCGCAGGGGCTGTTGGGATCCATCGATGTTGTGTGGCAAGGGTGGTGGGAGGGTGGGAAAACTTGAGGCGGCACTGGAGGGAGCGCACGGGGCGCGGGCACTGGAGGGAGCGCACGGGGTGTGGGCACTGGAGGGAGCGCATGGGAAATAGTCTCTAGGGTGCACTCTTGAGGCAGGCATTCGGGACAGCTGGGCGGAACCAGCGGGCTAACGGGACGGCTGGGCGGAACCAGCGGGCTAACGGGACGGCTGGGCGGAACCAGCGGGCTAAGGGGGTAGCTGAACGGGAACAGGAACTCTGTACACAGGGGAGATGCCCAGTCTATGTCCAGGTCGACATCGTCCAGCTCCTCTTGCCGATCCAGCAGCCCCAGGTGGATGATCAGCTCATCCTCAGCCGATGTGCAGTGGGCGGAGCTCCACTCCGCGTTCTCGCTGTCAACGGCTGTCTCCACCGCGGCAAGCTCTGTTGCCGGCTCACGCGCCTGGTCTGTCGCAGTCGGCTCGGGTCCGGTGGCGCTCCACGGCTCTGTCGCTCTCCTCGGCGAGGGTTCCGTGGTCGTCCCAGACTCAGCGACCGCACCATCGGTGGGCTCAGACTTGAACTCCGCAACGCGGGGAGATGATGGGCTGGGTTCTGGATCTGGAGTGGGGCTGGTGTCGTTGTCCTCCAGCGCAACCATCATTGACGATTTGCAGGACACCGGCACCCACTCGATGTAAGTTGCGATGCTCTCTCGAGGGCCGTTCCCGGACAGCTTCACTCGTGGGGAGTTGTCGAGTCCTCGGTAATAAAGTGAGCAGAGGAAGCTGTCCGGGTAGTGCGAGTCGTTAGCGGGGGCGAGGAAGTCCATCGTATAACCCTCGAGAGAGAGCGATCCTCCTGCTCCAGCAGGAGGATGAGGAAGTTGGGGTCGTCGTAAGGGGAATCCATGACAAACAAAAAGCAAAAAGGGGAAAATACGCCGCTATACTGTTTTTAGGTCCGATCGTACTGTCACGTTCGCTCTTTCGCGAGACGAAGCAAAGGAGACTCGAAATAAACTTAGATGGATTTAATTCCAAACGGGCAAAAATAAATATACACAAGGCAGGCAGAACAGACAGGCAGGCAAAAACCAGGTAGGGACATTGACGATCGGACAAACGGAACTGAAAACACAGGACTTAAATACACAGGGTAAATGACTAAATTGACGAGACACGTCTGCAGACAATAATACAATTAACATGGAGGAAAGGCAGGGCACAGGGAACACATGGCACAAGACAAAAACCATAACAAAAAGAGTCCAGAGATGTGACAGGAACCCAACAAATTTGTGCACAGAAAATGTGAATGAGGAGGAAAACATTTTATTTATTTATTTTAATATTAATATTATTTTATATTACTATGTTTTTTTTTCCTCAAGTTTTGCTTGTACAGAGCTGTCCCCATGATACTTAGACCTCTTTGTCCCTGCACTGACTACTGTCACGACTATCTAATAACCAAAATCTTTGGAGTGACTCATGTCATCTGTAGAATTTTTACAAATGTTAATCTAGCGAGATGTAAAACTTGCAAAAATTCTGATACGACTGTTCAGACTGGTTGCATTGCAATCAGAATTTGAAAAAAAATCCATGTTGTTTGTGTTCATACTTTTATTAAGAAGAAAAAAAATGTATCTGACTTACATATGACCATTGGGTTTGTTCCACTTTTGCCTGCAGTTTGAATGTAGCTTAACAGAGCTTCCTCAATTAGTACAGAAGCCCGTTTTTAGTGGCCTACAGAAAGGGCTGTATCATGCAGAGCAACCTAAATGCTGCCAAGGGCAACAAGAATAATCATGAAGCTACAAAAAGAATATAAAACTAGTGAAGACATGTAAAAACCCTATTCTCTGGCAATTCATAATTCACAGTTGCTAATTAAAGAAACGTTTGGTTGTTATGTACCTGTAAATGTATCAAAAAGCTGCCAAAAGTAATAAAGTTACAATAAATAAACATTAATAAACTTAATAAATAAATAAATATATACAGGTGCTGGTCATATAATTAGAATATCATTAAAAAGTTGATTTATTTCACTAATTCCATTTAAAAAGTGAAACTGGTATATTATATTCATTCTTTACACACAGACTGATATATTTCAAATGTTTATTTCTTTTAATTTTGATGATTATAACTGACAACTAATAAAAAACCCAAATTCAATATCTCAGAAAATTTGAATATTGTGAAAAAGTTCAGTATTGAAGACACCTGGTGCCACGCTCTAATCAGCTAATTAACTCAAAACACCTGCAAAGGCCTTTAAATTGTCTCTCAGTCTAGTTCTGTAGGCTACACTATCATGGGGAAGACTGCTGACTTGACAGTTGTCCAAAAGACGGCCACTGACACTTTACACAAGGAGGGCAAGACACAAAAGGTCATTGCAAAAGACTCTGGCTGTTCAAAGAGCTGTGTCCAAGCACATTAATTGAGAGGCGAAGTGAAGGAAAAGATGTGGTAGAAAAAAGTGTACAAGCAATAGGGATAACCATACCATGGAGAGGACTGTGAAACAAAACCCATTCAAATATGTGGGGGAGATTCACAAAGAGTGGACTGCAGCTTCAAGAAGCACTACACACAGACGTATACAGACATGGGTTTTAGCTGTCGTATTCCTTGTGTCAAGCCACTCTTGAACAACAGACAGTGTCAGAAGCGTCTCGCCTGGGCTAAAGACAAAAAGGACTGGACTGCTGCTGAGTGGTCCAAAGTTATAGTCTCTGATGAAAGTAAATTTTACATTTACATTCTGGAGGAGGAGAGGACATGTACAGAATTCACGTTACTTGAGGTCCAGTGTAAAGTTTCCACAGTCATTGATGGTTTGGGTGTCATGTCATGTGCAGGTGTTGGTCTACCGTGTTTTCTGAGGTTCAAGGTCAAAGCAGCTGTATATAGTTTTAGAGCACTTCATGCTTCCTGCTGCTCACCAAATTTATGGAGATGCAGATTTCATTTTCAAACAGGACTTGGCACCTGCACACAGTGACAAAGCTAACAGTACCTGGTTTAAGGACCATAGTATCAGTGTTCTTAATTGGCCAGCAAACTCACCTGACCTTAACCTCATAGAAAATATATGGGATATTGTGAAGAGGAAGATGCGATATTCCAGACCCAACAATGAAGAAGAGCTGAAGGCCACTATCAACCTGAGCAGTGCCACAGACTGATGGACTCCATTCCACGCCGCATTTCTGCAGTAATTCAGGCAAAAACTAGACCCAACTAAGTATTGAGTGCTTGAGATGTTTATAAATTTTCATGTTCATACTTTTCAGTTGGCCAAGATTTCTAATAATCCTTTCTTTGTATTGGTCTTAAGTAATATTATAATTTTCTGAGATACTGAATTTTGGGATTTACATTAGTTGTCAGTTATATTCATCTAAATTAAAAAGATAAATAAACATTTTGAAATATATCAGTCGGAACTTTTTGAATGGAATTAATTAAATAAAACTTTCATGATATTCTAATTATATGACCAGCACCTCTCTCTCTCTCTCTCTCTCTCTCTCTCTCTCTCTATATATATATATATATATATATATATATATATATATATATATATATATCCTCAAAAAACTTGTTCAGAAATAATTTCTATAGTCATTATAAACCATGAAATAGTTTCATAAGTTCACACTGGCTTGGTTCACCTTGCTTTGAGCTGTACCATTAGTTATAAAATGTTCCTGTATGCATAACAAGAGAACATTTCTAAACACCACAGGTGCCATAACTAGTGTAATTCTGGAAGCAGTGCAGTCCTCTCAGGCAGAGGAGAGGTGTGGGTGCAGCTTTTCTCTCAGTTCCGGTCATTAATGAAGATGGCTGAGATGATGATAACACAAGGAGTTTCCATAGAGACCCTTGAGCCAAGAGACCATGGTGATGAAGAGGCTCTGCACTGCAAAGGAGCCATCGGATGGGCAGTGAGACTGATCAGTAGGAGTTCCTGCCTTTGTGTTTTGACGTTATCGTATGAACCATGCTATCAGCGCTGCTTAACATCTTCCACTTTGTTCAGAAAACTTAAATCTACAATAAAAGACACACTGATTTACACAGTTTGCCTATTTTTGCACCAATGTTTTAGTCAATACATTTTTTTTTGATGATCCTCTGCCACAAATAGACCAATCTTCATTAAGTTTCACCTTATTGTCTTCATGTCGTGCTATGATTACATCTAAAATTCTAAGGAAACTGCCCTGTGCTGAGATTGATTAGTAGGCCTGGCTGCAGTCTGGTAATCGTTGCTAGCTGCAGTCTCAGCACTCTGCTAAATCTCATGAGGTTCGCCTGCTAACGGACAGTCATGTGCTTTAGTGGAGGTACAGAGAGAGGTCAACACACAGAGACACGACATCCAAAATATACACATTAAGTATTTATTACTTTCACGCTTATTTTCTGTACCTATTTATATATTTTTTTGCCAACCTTCTCATTTTATTACTACACATTTTACTTTCTGTTACACAGAACTGCATTTGCTGCTTTTTAATAGTTAGTTAGGTAGTTGGTAAGTTTAGGTACTTGGTGGGATTAAGGATGTAGAATATGTTCATGCAGAACAATGATGTACTAATAAATAGCTAACATGTTAATAATAGGCATGCTAATACGCAACAAGTCAGTATTGAGAATATGTCTCTATAACAAAATGCTATTTGGTCAAACAAAGGGGTCATCAGGGGTCATCCTGGAGGGCGAACTCACCTCAACACACCTGCCTGGAAGTTTCAAGTATACCTAGTAAAAGCCTGATTAGCTACTTCTGGAGTATTTTATTAGGGTTGATGCTAAAATACTACAACCCTCCAGGACTGAACTTACTGACCCCTGCATTCTGTTGTTTTCATTATAGGCCTACACTACTGTATAAATGTTAATAAGAAGAAATGAATTCTTGAGCACCAAAAATGCATGTAAAGATATCAGAAAATGGCGCACTAAGCAGATTTGACCCTTATCACTGCTGCAAGCACTACCCTGCATATGTTTATCTCACATTCACACATTGTCCGGCCTCCAAAATCATATAGTTTTTTTTTTTTTTTAAAAAGCAAGGACTTCACTCCTGAAAACGGTGTGTTCTGTATGAATGTGTGTGTAGTATGGACGTACTAGATTTGCCACATTTCATAAATCATCTCTCATGGCCTTATAAAGCAGTGTCCATCAAATGCACACTTTACAACCACACTGGAAGTAGTAGGTTATCCAGCTGCTTTTTGTCTACTCTTTTACTACAAATTCAGACATACTTCTGTTGTCACACGTTATTATATTTTTTTTTTTGCCAACTATATAATAGAGAAGTATGCTTTTTTTTTGACACAGGTCTCCCTGGGGCTCTAGAGTCTCCCCTCAACTGGAGCGAACTCTTCTCAACACTCGCAGACCTTCAAAATCACTGTAAGAACACTACTCCCCTTTCATTTGTCGCAATATTCCCTCTGCCCACTTTTTTCTCTTTTAAATATTTCATGTGCATGTTTATTTAAAAATACATGCCTCTCTGAGGCCTGACACCACAGCCTCTGCGTATCTCTTTGCCCACCGCACATCTTTCCCTCAAACCATTCTGCTTTATTTCTCTCCTCTTCAGTTTTGTATTTGGTTTCAAGTCATCAAACAATGAACGCTAATTGTAGTGTAATGGATTTCCTTCATTTAATCACAACTCCCACTGTTCTTTTCTCCCCTTCTCTCTACATCTTTATTCGTTCCCTTATTCTAGTTCTCTGGCAACAAACAAGCAGCAAGTCGGTTTGACTAATATATGATCCCATGTGGCCTCCCTCCTGCCCTTTCCTTCTTCACCCTCCCCCTTTCTGCAATTCTGATTTCTTCTAATGTGTAAATATTTGTGCTCCTGCTCCTGTCTCCAATCTCGGTGACCTTGTTAGTGCTATTCTAAGCTACAGACCATACAAAACCTGAAAAAGCATCCGTCAGATTCTACCGTAGGTAATGTGTATTACAAAGCATTTTTCATGGCAAACAAAGGAAAGAAAATGGAAGTATAAATTCTATAATGAAAATGAATATGAATGATAAAGTCAGACAAACAGCAGGCTGGAGCTGTGCTACTACGCAAGGCACCTAGGCCATATTTCTAATGGAAAATTTGGATTGAAGCCCAGACAAGTAGAACAGATGAAAGAGAAACTCCTCTCTAGTGAGACCAAAGAGAAAAATGTTTGCCTTAGCTGATGGTAAGGTCAGACATAAACCTTGAAAGAGTGGAGGTGTGAGCACAGGTATGCAAAACTAGTAGCATCAATTGCTACAATTACAAACGACTGCTTATGAAATTAATATTTGCAGTTTCGGCTTCTGATTGGTCAATACATGACAAATATAGCAAAGCATATATGTTTATCCTACCTGGTCTCATGACGTAATTGTTCCTGGTGATACTTTTTAGCGAGACACAAAATATGTACCAATAAGTACGTATCACTGCAGTTTCCATAAATAATAAACACCAGAGGCAGTATTTCATTCCTTTTCACACAAATTTATTATGTTTATATTGTTAAAGCACAATTTTCTCACAATTACTTGAAGAATATCATGCTATGACTTCAAAACAACATTAATATGCTTTACATTTACATTGAAATACATTTGAAAACTGATGCTTTTGAATGTTAGCATCACACAATCCAGCTTGATATCTAAGGGTTTTCATAGAGGGTATATTTGGTCAGTAGCTCACAGAGTACATCAGTTTGAGAGACAAGGAGCTCTTGTTCAAATCCTGTGTAACTATGGTTTGACAAAGAAGTTCAAATCAACAAGTTTGTGTTGTGACACGTCAGAGGAGGTTGGATCCATATGCAGTTTTTAATGGTCAGACAGAACAGGGTCATAATACCGTGAAAAAGTTTTGAAGGCTGGGTAGAATCAAGATTCAGGCTATAGATCGGGGCAGGCAGCAAACAATCAGAACAAACAGAGTAACTCAAACATGGGTAGAAAGAATCAGAAATGATAGCCATCAAATATTCGGTGACGCATGCCTCTGGTGGTGCGGAGAAGATGGTACAGGAGAGCTCCTTGTAACAATAAGGATGTTGAAATGACACGGTTGCATCAACAAGCTCGTTTTTATACCGGTTTTGCATTTGTTGACACTATCGGGTAGGTTTAGGGTTGGGTTTGATAAAGGCAAGTAGCATAGGCTACTTCCAACACAATAGAGCGTTACGTTTTAGCTAAAGTCCTTTCTGAATATTTTTTGAAATATAACCGTCGATGTCATGGACTATTTCCTCCAGCGGAAGGATGACAACTAATAGTAAAATAACTTTTTTTATTGTCCTTAAAGGTATAATTCACCCTAAAATGAAAAATATTTTGTTTACTCATCCTCATGTTGTTCCAAATTTCATGAATCTTCTGTCTCTCTTTGACAGTTTACCAAAACTTCAAAAAGTTCATAAAGAAATCAGTATTAATTTTGCAGTCTAGTCCGAGCCTTTTGAAGAGATATGATCACTTTATGTGAACAAATGTAATTTTGGGTTTTATAGACATATAAACTTTGATCAACACACATACACAAAGCACATCAAATTGGGTAAATGCAAGTTTAACTGTACTTGATGCACAATAACCAACAAAACCGCTCTTGGAGAAGCTTGAGCGTGCTTGTGTGATGTGCAAAAACTAACACATTCTTGAAGTCTCAGCTTTCATTTACCATGTTTGATGTGCTCTATATACTGTATGTGCGTTGATCAATGTTTACAGTATATGCCGGTAACCTTCCTTTTTGAGCGCAACTAAGCAACTAGGCACTCAAGGTTGAGCTGTATAATAAATATATTTATAGCTAAAGTGATTGTAGTCTTGGTATTTCATCACTTTAGCCTTGACTACCGTATATTCACAATGCAGTTCATCTCCCATAGAAATTCTATAATTTTGTACGTTATTTTTTTTCAGCGTCCCTTTTAGTTTTCAGAGATGTTAATGAGGAAATTTTAATCAAACATTAAAGGTTAATCAAAAACTTAAATCTAAGGTAAGGCACATAATGGACCTCGGTTACTGCTGTGCTGCTTGTAGTTTTACTTTTTTTGCTTCGTGGTTTGACAACAGGACTAGCCCCGAGGAAATCTTTTAGTAGCCTCTTGAGTTTGTAGTGAATGCTCAGCCCAGCTCTCAGAGCCAGCCATCATTATATGTCCCCCTTGCAGGCCAAAAGTGAGAAGTCAGAACTGCCGCAGTCCATCTGGTCTGCTGAAGGCTGTTTCTTATGCAGTGGGTGACATCCTTTTGTAAGGTCTAGAGCGGGAATGGACCTGGTCTTATCTAAGCATTCAGTGAGTTCATCCACTTGAGTCATGAGGTAGCTGTCAACCTGTGAGAGTGTGTCGAGCTTCCACAAATCATTACGGAGTCGTAGGGTGCTGTATGCTTTTGTGCCCAATATACACAGAGTATTATAATGAGGCTTTTTAGCATTTTTTAGTGGTCCCGTAATTTGTATTTTTTTTTTCCCCCCTCTTTTGAGAGCCTGGGGCACTCTGTAGAGTCACCGCCTGACATGAAGATCATTGTGAGGATGTCTGTGTCTGCTGTCTGTCCAGGTTCGTCAGAGAACTGAGAGATTCATTCTTTAACCCTACAATGCTAATATTAATAGTACAATTCCATAAATAGAAAAAAAAGGAACCACTTTACTAGCATGGCCTACTGTGTGTTTATCCAAAATTAATTATAAAGTAATTATTGTGCTTATATTGTATTGGGAAACATGATGTTGAAGTGGGATAAGGGTATGGTTAGGGACAGGTTTGGTGGTATGGGTAGGTTTAAGGGTAGGTTAAGGTTTAAAGGATAGGTCAACAGTGTAATTATGTACAGAAATTAATTACAGATTTAATAACATTGCGGTGTTTTTTGTAATTGATGGTCTCTGTAATTGATTACAGAGACCGTCTCTGCATTTAATAACAAATTGTTCACTCTCGTCATTATATATGCCTGTCATTGTATTCTTCCATTTTATACTGTACAGTGCTTTGATGCAACCTGTGTTGTTAAAAGCGCTATATGAATAAAAATGATTGATTGATTGATTGATTGATTGATTGTTTTAGAAATATATAAGTGCAATGTAAAAACATGTATGTACACAATAAGTGAATGCGTCAAGTGATTCATTTAAATTTAGGGACACAGTAACAATAAAAAAAAAAAAGCCACAATAACAATAAAAATATTTGTGTATCAGTCATATGCTTTTTCATTTATTTGTTTACTAGTATATATTTGTGTCAGAAGTTTTGTCAGTAAAATATTTAATTCCTTGCGATGTCAAAGGATTACTCAAAATTTTAGTCTGTGAATATGTTTAGACTATGTTTCATATTTTATGTTAGGGATACAACAAAATGAATAAATGAATGAATGAAAAGCTGTTAACAGGAGGCTGGCAAAGAACGTCTACTACTGAAAAATGCAAGATATAAGACTGCTTTGATTTGAAACTATGAAAACAGTAACAGGTATGTCACAGGTATGTGTGACTGCACCTGGTCTCTTGCCAAGCAAAAACTGCTAAAAATGTGTGCTATTTATTATTATGTACATATAAGTGTACAAACGACTATCACAATTTTGCACATCATAAAATACATAAATTATTTCCGAACACTTAAATAAAGAAACACTCAAATAAAGATAAACCATACGTTTCATATAGCTTTATTTGTTATATATATATACTATATATATATATATATATATATATATATATATATATATATTTTTTTTTTTTTTTTTTTTTTTTTTTTTTTTTTTTTATGGGAGTCATGCATTCAAGGGTTGGGCTTTTAATTTAAGAAGCTGACAAATTCCAAGCTCTCCCCTTGGAAAGCTAGAATGCGTACTTTGCTTTTGGTGGGGTTGGTGGACCTGGTAGGTCACAGAAAAAACATATTGCAATAAAGCAATCATTTTTTATGTTCAATCTTTGAAAAGTGTGGGCTTGTTGTTGTTCCTACGCCTCCTTTCAATACAGAGGAGACCCTGAGGCTGAAGATCAGCTCAGAAAAACAGAATACAATCAATGCCTGGTACGTCTCTGGTTCTGAGCACAATATTCACAATCTGGTGATCCTGACGCTCCACTCTGGATAGCATCATTATTACAGGCATTTCTGCCTATATTGGTTAGTTGCCCAGATAATGTAGGTGAGGTGCAAGTTACTCCAGCTGATCGAGCCACTTTCAGAAATGAGAGGAGACACATGTGAGGTTTGAAGGAAACCTCGAGCACTCTGCTGGGACACCGACCGCTTATTTGTATCCACTTTTGTTGATTAAACGTGAGGTCCAGATGTTACTGATTATGCTGTTCTTGTTTGATTGTGGTCGCTCAGGGCAATAGACACGTGCACACATGTGAATATTTAGGAGTATATGGAAGATGAGTTGTCATGTCACTATGTCTGAGACCTGAATGAAGTTGTTAACATACATAGCAGCATAAGACTCCTGCCCCCCGAAGGCCTTTTGCCTAGAGGCATAGTCAGAAACAGCTGGATAGTACCTCCGGCTCAGTCACTAAGTTGCATGTTTATCGGCTTATCTGCTTAATTCAGAATAATTCTCTGGGCAGATGTTTCTTCTCAGTGTTGGGCCATTGCTGCAAACCTCATCCATCTCAATTAGTCTAGTCTGAACACGTGACACAAGCAGTAATGAGGTAGGCTAAAGCAATCAAACTCTGCTAAACTGCATAAATGCTAAATAGTCACAGTAGCGAATAAGGCTTCTGCACTCGTACCGAGTGAAACTAGATTATATGCATATTCTTACCGGTCTGTCACTTATCTTCTAGTGTCACTCATAACTAATAAATTGGATGTGTCAAAGTGAGCTACTGCTAGAATTTTAGTATAAGTAGCACTCTTTAATATGTAGAATAAATACATCCTGCATGCTATAAACGATTTAGCCTTCAGTACTGAATCGAATCTGCCAAGGACCCCAAAACAATTGAACTGGCTAAAAGAGCTTTTAGTACTGTAGGTATTTGGTATTTATTTAAAAACCATATTAAACCTCCACATAAAAGATGAAATTAAATTAAATGTCCTTTCTGAGGTTTGCGTTTTTATTTATTTATTTATTTATTTATTTATTTATTTATTTTTTGCAGGCTAACCGCACTTACTTTATATATCCAAGCCATCTGGCATATATATTTTAAAGTAGAAAAGGAATTAAACTAGTGTAGGAATTACACATATTTGGACACTGGGTAGATTACTTATCACAATTATGCACCAAAGCAAATCCTATGAGAAATAAATCCAAGTTTGTCATTGCAGATAATCACCTGTGAGTGAAGGGGAGCAGGGTAATCATTTTTATGTTAAAGAACAGTGAGCCAAACATTCATCAAATGCTGTCAGGCTGTAGCATGGGTAATAAACTGTGAGGAGCCGGCATACACACTTTCCATCAAAAACATTCAGACAACAGTAAAGTTCAGCTTCTTTTGTTTTTGGTGTCTCTATAACTTGATACATATACGTGCGAAAGGATAAAGGCTGGAAGTTAGCCGTGATTTTATACGAATGCAGCTGTCACTTGGTCTCTGTGGTTTCTGCATATTTAACGAATTCAGTTAGAAATCATAGATTATGACGACATCTATAATATTGACAGCCGCAGATGAAAGAACCGTGGTTAATGTTCCAAACAATTGTTTTGTTGTCTAAGTTTTGTGACTGCTACTTCAGAAAATTCACTTTGCTTGTGTGCGAATGCGTATATACGCGCGCGCGAATTTTTTGATGAAATTTACATTGAGCATCAAGTTAGCACATCTGCAGTGAAACACTGTTTATAGCCTTCTGGAGCAGAACATTTATAGGCTTCTGGCTGCTTTCAAAATTGCATACATTATGAATAGGTACTTATGAATAAATACTTTGAATGAAACACATTTTAAAAAGTGTTCTTCATACGGCAGTTCGTTCTGATCGGCTGAGATGTGTTTCCTGACCGTTCGCCACGAGGACCGTCTCACCATGTGTATCACTCCGCTTGTAACGTTTCTCACAGTGTGTCATGGGGGGCGACCAAAACCACAATGTTTGTTTTTTTTTTTAGATGAGAATGTAATCGTTTAGACTTTGAATATGTGATTTGTTAATAAAAATAGCACCTATTTGCTTTAAAAGATGGTTTCTCCTGCCAGATCTTCTAGAATTTGCCACTGGCTCTGATGTCTCTACAAAGGTTAAACACATTTTGGGTTAATCTAATGGCCGATCATTGTCTCATTAATCTATTATTTGTTCCAGTAGTTTGTGCTAAGGGCAGAGTTTCAAAACTTTAGATTTTTTATATAACTAATAGTAATTAATAGTGATGCCTTTTTTTTTACTTCTGATCGAATTTCTGCGTATCTTTTATATACGCTATTTTGTTTGATTATTTTGTTGTTGTTGTTAAAAAATAACGTTAGACACAACCAAATGGAGAAATCTTTAGAGGAGATACTACGACAAAGATATCACTTTCCTCAGTGGATATTCAAACGTATGTTTTATTTTGGAGAGATTGAGCTGAAGAATAAATGAATAATGAATTAGACGCAGCTAATCACACTCCCTCGGTCAATCTCTCTCTCGTAATACTCTGCATAATACAATAAGCTTTCAATGAAGAGACAATGTTCCTTCATTACTAGTTCTATAGTTGTGTTTTTGGATTAATAATGGAGGCTAGGACAACCTTTTAGGACAACCACAGAACAACCTTTTCGCTTAAACAGTTGTTTTGTTGAGTTTTGTATAAATACAGTAACAGCATGGCCACAAGGTCGCAGGTACTGTTTTAGAATTATCGTTTTAATTTCCATATACTGATCACATGCTTTTTTTCCTACCATAGTCCCATAGCTGTGGTCAACGGTGACCTCTTTAACTGGGTGTATCATTTATTAGAGACATATTTTTCGACACCATGGCAACTATCAAAAAAGTGCCTTTCACATCACGCATTTAAAATTGGTCAAGCATGGGAAAACTCAAAACTTTTATATTTTGATTAGTTTTGTTGCCAAGCATTATTGCCAAATAGCATGTACCTTCATCATACTTTCTCAACGTCATTTTTTTCCCCGACATGATTTAGTTAACTTAGTTTGCGTTTAATATTTAGATTTTGACAATCTTTATCTGGCAGCAACAGTATATTTTTATGCTCGGGCAAGAAATTCTCTAACAGCTTTTAAGCACATGAAATCATCCGCATGCCAATAAATCTATTAGAACACTGGATGATGATAACAATTCATAATAATAAAGCATAGGTGTCAAAGCTGTTGTGCATCTATCACCGAAATCCTCTATGTAACGGCCACAGATCTACTATTGCTTGGCAATTACATTTTTCAACTGTTGACCAAATAATTGACATGTTTTTGCACAATCGTGTCCAACGGTACACCTTAAACGACACAGATATTTAAAGTGCTGTTAGTATTTAGCCCGTCCCCGAACTCATTCTCTCAAATGACTTTGGCGTTCTCCACATGCACGACTTATATTGACTGAAAGTTCCTGATATATTCTAGGGAAGTGTGTGATTTCAAAGGCAGCCTCTGTTATTTTAGTACTTAGCAAAGTTTCAGATGGAATCTTCCAGCATTACATCCACGAAATATATTTGTGCACTTTGTCAAAATAGTAACAATCTCAAAGCGCAGCCTGGTACTATACATTCTCTCTTCAAACAAAGACAGAGATGCAAGAGGAGAGTAAAGGAGTCGGAGGGATAACAGAGAGAGAGATGAGGGAGATTGGGTGAGATGCAGGGTATGAGGTCTGGCAGGATTACGGCGCGTGTGTGTGTGTGTGTGTGTGTGTGTGTGAGAGAGAGAGAGGGAGAGAGAATGCAGCTGAGATGACTGAAGCAGGGACTGAGAGATTTAATAGATCTAGCATCTTATACAGGCACACGGTGCAGTTTGGCTCCAAAAGAGAACCTCTCTCTAGGTGTGCCCTCCTTCATCCCTTACTTGCTCTGCAGAGGCATTTCTTTTCTTTGCTCTATAGCTCTATAACATCACTTTCTGGATTGTTTATCACGTCAAAAATGTGCCGATCTTATATCTGTATGAGATCACTTATGTAGAGAATTACGTAAATGCCTGAAATGTCATTCTTCATCGTGGATGTTCGAGCTGCGTTGACGGGTTTACAGTCGTGTCGTCGTCGCTTTCGTATGTGGCGTGTACTGCTTTTGAATTTATTTTTATAGATATACTTTCTTTACTTTGTTGCTGTTGTTACATTGGATTGCATTTATGCTGTACTTTCTCTTTATCATGAATTATTGGCTGAGACATTTAACGGGACAAAAATAGGCGAGAGTGTTGTATTGTTGTGGAGAAGTGGGATAGAAATGTATTAAAAAAGGTTTACTACAGTTCAGAAGTCAGTACGCTATTTTTTAAAATGTTTTTGAGCTTTCATGTTTTTCGTTTTCAGTGAGTATTGTAAAACAAAAAAAGCCGAAAAAGAACTTTTTTCATCCATTTCTTTTTAGTCCTTTTTAATCTATTTTTATCTTTTTATGAGCCTTGACTGTCACATTTGATTAATTTAATGAGCGCTTACTGAATAAAATGGCTAATTTCTTTAAAAACAATCTTACTGACCCGTAAAAGTGATTTAAAAGTGAAACTATACAGTGATTTTTAACTTTAATATGGCAACACTATATATCGACTCAACATCGAAAGAAAGAATGAAATAATTTGTATTTATTTATTCATGACTCTAAGTCATCGTTTCCGTTCTAATGGCTTGACAAAGCAAAATCTAAATAGAAAGTACCTCCCAGGTGACAGAAGTACAATCCGTGTGGCTTTAATGCTTAGTAACATTCAGGGCTGTCTCATAAATTAAGTAAGAAAGAGAGAGTGCCGGGGAGAGAAAGAGGGCTGGCTAGGTCAAGATTTTAGTGCGATAAGCAACGAAGGATGAAAGTCACTCGCCTTCCTTTAAAACGATGTGCCATCTTAAAGGGGGGAAAAACTGTCCCCCTTGGATGGAAGATAAATGTAGACGTCAGACACTGATTGATTATTTGTCAATCAAATGTCTAATATAACCTTATGGTGTGAGATAATCAATGATAGCCGAAAAATTAACTTCATGAAGCATCCTCTTCTTTCTCATGACTAGAGATGTTGAGAACGATGGAAAGAAGACCGGAACCGTGCCATCATGTTTGACCTCTTCTCCGGTTTCAGAAAGCGGCATTTCAATAACCGTTCGCATTTAGAATACAGTGGATGTTTGCTTAGAGCGCATGAGAAGATTTAATTTGTCCTTTGAAAAGCTCCAAAATTATTCACACCAGTCTTAAAAGATATTTCATAAAATTCTGAGTTTTAGCACTATTTTCGTCAGGCCTCAACAAGGAAATTGTTATATATTTTGCATTATAACAAATCGTTATGCAAATAAAATG
This sequence comes from Puntigrus tetrazona, assembly GCF_018831695.1. NCBI lineage: Eukaryota > Metazoa > Chordata > Actinopteri > Cypriniformes > Cyprinidae > Puntigrus > Puntigrus tetrazona. Next base: position 29,125,428 of record NC_056705.1, on the reverse strand, counting down.
CTGATCATTTCTAATAAATATTCAGTTTCAGAACTAAAATTATGACTTCGAGGCTTGGGGACACAACAAACACTAAAAAGAAAACTATAATTATGCCTGTAGTACAAATGATTCTGCATGAGAAATTTCAGTATACAAATATAATTTTAAAAATATTATTACAGTCAAAATAACAGTTTTCTGTTTGCTTATATTTAAATTGTGGTTTATTCCTGTGATGGCAGTTGAATTTTTAGCAGCCATTAATGAAGCTTTCAGAAATTGTTCTAATGTGATTTGGTGATTAATAAACATTTCTTATTTTTAGTGTTGAAAACAGTTATGCTGCTTAATACTGTGTGTGTTGATTTTCAGTTAATGGTTATTTTTTCTCTCTCTCTCTCTCTCTCTCTCTCTCTCTATATATATATATATATATATATATATATATATATATATATATATATATATATATATATATATATATATATATATATATATATATATATATATATATAGTTTGAACCAGAAATGTACTTGTACAGAAAAGTACTTTTATTTTTAACAGTTGCTGTTAAAAGCATTATTTAAGAAAATATATAATAAAATTAAATAAATACATCTGACCAGATGGACTATAATGGATTATATCATATTTCACACATCAAGTAAATTAATAGAAATAGAAGTGAAGCTGTCCCTGTAAGATTTAATAATGAGCTTTGAGCTATAATGGTGATGCTACTCAGAAAATCTTAGAGTACTAAAATGCATGATATGAAATGCATGATTTAAATGCCTAAACTCGTATATATTTCTAACCCCACTCAATAATCTTACAATAAATTTCTTATGTATGCATTTGTCTAATGCCTCGGCCAAAAAAACACAACGTGACTGAACAATCTGAGAAGAACACCTCCACCAGAACTCAAAAAGGCCATGCCATAGTGTACATCCTGAGGAGTCTTGATGAGATATGAGACTGTCAGGCTCCATTGCCTCCCTCTTTCTCTCTCTCTCTCTCTCTCTCGCTCTCTTTCTCGTTCTCCCTCACTCTGTGACATGACACAGAGGTAGGGGCCTTCGGCTGAGCTTTTCGTCACCCACATCCCCCACATTCCTTCAGTCTCAACCTGAACAAGCTAGCAGCAGGGCTGTCTACGCTTCTGGGCCCACACTTAGTATTTGATCAGTCAGGTTGTCGTATGTGCACAAACGCACGCTCACCCTGTCAGTCGAAACTAATATGATCATCAACAATACAAGTTACTCATACCGAATAAACATGCCCACACATACAAGCGCACGTGTTAGAGTACAGACAAGCCTGCGTGCTGCATTTGAATTCCCTGACAGTTAGAAACCCTGACATGTTTACATGCGATCCGAACAACAATGCCATCAGTACTTATTCATTACCACGATATCACACATCAACATGCATTCGTATATTGTTCAGGTTGTATATACGCGTGCCGTCTGTAGGCAGCCATCGGGCCTCATAATGCTGTCATATGCTCCTTTTCATTCTGTACAAACAACAGTGATAATAAGTTAACTAAGCCCCACGATAACAATGTGAAACATGACATAAGCTCCTAGCTGACATTTATCATACGGAAAAACCGTGACATATTTAGGAATGAGTCCTGTTTAAAGATGTGTTTTCAGAATTCCACGTATCGACCACGGACCCTTAACTTCGAATGTGTGGTGGCATCACAGAATCGCCGAAGATTTCATGATGGGCTCACAGAAGTGATACCAGTGTAAGTCAGTGACAGGCAACAGCTGTGGTCCACGCACGGATGACCAGATTCAAATATAACTGCTTTGGAGTTAATTTGATAAACCTACCCACTACTTGACGTTATAAAACACACACAAGCACAATAAGCAGTACGAAAGCATAAGGTGTGTTGCGTTCCAAATCCTTCTGAAGCCATGCAATGCCTTTATGTGAAAAAGAGAGTAAAACTCAAGGTTTTAATTGCTGAAAATGATCCCGTTCTCACATCTCGTTTAAAAAGATGCTCCCTTCCCGTAGAATGACGCAATAGTTCACGAGACATACGAGAGCCAATAGCATTTCACAACCAAGCCTGACATGAGGCTTCTGGCGACGTTTTTTACATTTGCGCACAAAGACTAAAGCACACACAGGATGAACTGTACGGCGGTGATCACATCTATTCCTCTCACAAATCAATCCTTTTGCCTCGGAAGACTTTATATTATATTAAAAAATATCATATTATAATCAATAATATTAACGCTTTTTGAATAAGCAATAATAGCAGTGGTATCTGGACAAATGGTAGGCTCAGTGGCAGGGTTGGGGTTACGTGCTCATAAATGTGTAAATAATTTAATATAAATAAAACTTTTGTGATTGTTTACATTGAAAAATCACACCCCGACACATGTGCAATAATTGCAATATCATTACCTAATATTTGAATCCGGTTATCCGCGCAATTCCAAAACAGCACTGATGTGCGTGGACATTTCTTTCTCGAAAATTAAAGAACACTGTCGAAACATCTCATTTGCATTTCAACCAATCTGCAGTGCAAATTAGTGTTGTCAAATTCACAAATCGTAATCATATCGACTTCCACACTACATAGACCGTGGCACCATACCGTGGACTACATTTCCCATCATCCAATGCACTGATTGCACACACAGCTGCGACCAATCACGGACCCTATTACTACTAAAACACCCACTCAATTCATGCTCAGATCGCTGAGTATCGTTTAGCGTATATCACAGTGATAGTCGATAGCTACTAACTAAAAAAATAAGTGCCCTCTAGGGGGCATAGAAGTAATGACAATTTCATGTTGCACATTCTTAGCAATGGTTTTGTCTCATAAATTTGCAGTATACAATTTTAAGCATTAAGAGAATTAAAGTGCTTAAAAGTGAGTGGGAATGTATAGCTAGCATCTGTAAAAGCTATTTCAATTGTAATCGATTTCACAATTGAAAAGGTCCATGTGTATATACCTTGAGGTGCTTTTAACTTCACTAAGCCATTTTAATCAGCCAAAAACAAGTCCTCTATCCATAAAATAGCAAGGAGAGAAGTATGCGCAGTTCAATCACCGTTTACAAGAAAAAAAAAAACGGCCAAAATGGCTCTAAACAAATGTTTTTGATGTGAGAGGATAACACTTTTCACTGGAGGAAGCATTATTATGGATTATGGAACGGTATTTTGGCTGGAAGCGACGGTTTAAAGTGAAAACATCTTTAATGATAGATTTGTTTCAGACAAAACACAAAGATTTTCACTTCATAAGATGTTAATTGATAGATTTTATTTTTGGGCAAACGATTCCTTTAATTCCAGGTGTAAACAGAAAGAGATAAAAAGACACGCAAAGTGTAGAAATGTTTATGTTAAAGGTTTTTATTTCACTGACGGACTTTATTAGTCCCGTAGAATTAGTAGAAACAGAACGAATGTCGTAGAAAAGGAAAAAGACAAGCGAGGTGTTGAATAGGGTGATAACAGTGCTGCTAAACGTGTTACATGTAGTTTTCTGTGATCTGTATGTTTTGTTGTTGTTGCTTTTTTCATCGTCTCTATCTATTGTTTGTGTCTGTGTGCTTGCGTGTGTGTCCCCAGGCATCTCTCAGTTGGCTGGGTGAATAGTGTGAGTACCCTGGGGTTTTCCCTGCTGTTCAGATCACGCCTTCGCTCTTACAATTGGCTCAGAGAGTGATCTTGCACCACGGCTGGACCCTCATCCACACTATCTTCCTGCAGCCTAAAGCATGGACTGTTATTGGCACACGCGAAAGCATACACACATACATCGCACCACAGCCAACAGCCTGGCACAAGTGTCTTAAAGTGTCACTGTCTTTCTCTCTTTCTCACATGCATCTTGCAGCCTAAAGTGGAGAGAGAAAGAGACACAGACAATGAGAGTCTGGTGCACTTGTTGGTGTCACTGCAGGCATTTGTGTGTGGGTGACAAAGGAACTTTACTGTTGGCTGTATATGGACCAGGAGTAACGCAACGGCTTTTCATGCAAATGAAAAACAAACTTTTCTCTATTTCAAAAGTTGAATGCTGATACCTGGATATTGTGTTTTGCACGATGCACATACTACTCTAGATAGTTGGGTTGACATCGGTATTTAACATGAAATTGTGAGTTAATGTTGGATGATGTTGGTTACCATTGTGGAAAAGTGTAGAGCATGTGCTTGGGTTGAGGACCTGATAACAATAATAATAGATTGTGTTTGCGCCTGTTTTTTTTTTTTGAGTTACGCATTTATTGCATTCCTCCAATAAATCATTTTTTGAGTGTACCCTAACAGTCTACTCTGAAAGTTAGTAGACAAATAGTTGCAAATTAATGAAAATTATTTGACTTGTAGTTGAAAAGTGTAACATAAAGTTTGGGTTTTGTCCGTCCTTTTCATTCTTTCGTGTCTTTTATTTTAAAGTTTTGCCCTAGTTCCTGTTTGTCTCACGCTTCCCTTACCCTCGTGTCCTTGTGTTAAGTTTTTATTGTTTCACTGCATTCGCAGTTCTGTGATTGGTTGTCTTGTCACTGCTTCATGTGCTCATTGGTTTGTTCATGTCTTGTGAGCCTCCTGACCTGTTTAAGAAGACCCATTGTTGAACTTATTAATGTTGTAACCCACTGTTGGAGACTTTCTCCCCCAAGTCTGTTCATGTCATGCCAAGTTTGTTTTTAAGTCGCGTTTTAATGTTTTGGTTCAGGTTCAGTGAAACCTTTACAAAATGTAGTTACAAAGTTACTTATAGTTAGCTGAATGTCTAAAGGGGAGTATCAAAATAAAGCATAATTTTGGTAACCGAACAGTTGCCATTGACCTCCATAGTATTTTTCTAGAAAATTCTAACCTAAGAAACACACAAAAGCACCACACACCCTGCACTCTCTTGATAAATGAGAGATAATCTTTAAAGTACATCATAGAGGTAAACAATGGCCTTAAGGGTCACTACCTTATTAGTCACAGCCTCGGATGGCATGGCCACACACACACACACACCTGCTGAAACACCTGTGTAAAACCACCAGCGCAGTGGTCAGGGCACACAGGTTTTTATCAGTTTGCCAGGAAACAAACATTTTCAGGAAGAAGAAAAAGTTATGTTTGCCAACAGATTGGAAGTTCAGGTATGAAATCGTCAGTTCTTAGAGTTCAAAGTTTGTTTAGACACTCAGAAGCAAATAAACAGACCTAAACACACTAAGCTTTGCCAAGATTCGTTTTTTTCAGGCTTACAGCACGTCACTCTATCAGATTTAGATCCCTAGATGTTCAGAACAGCAAACTAAGGTTGATTTACTTGATAGTCGGGGTAAACCCTTCTTTTCTACTGTAGTTCTTGGCTAGAATAAGCATATAGACTGAGGTCTGTACTACTGTTTTACTAAAGGACGCAACAGAATCCCAGGGCACAAGTCTATCTCAGCAATGATTTTCTAAACCAGTGATATCAAACCGATCCTATAGTTTGCAAAACTATTTTTGAACTTACCAACTTTTAAATAGCGGGATAGAAGCGTATAACAGAATATGCACTTTTAGACCTAACCTTAATATTTGCTCTGCGCAAAAGTGAAGAACAGAAGGATCAAGGAGAAACTGTCAAGGACGAATAACTTTGACGAGCACTCTGAGGGGCTGCTTGGGAATATCTGACAGTTATAATTAGATTAGTTAAAAAAGAGAGAGAGAAAGAGGAAAAAAACGATGACAAGAGATCGCAGTCTTGCTTTATCAGCATCAGATCTCCACATAAATCACACGCACACAAATAAACAGGGTTGCGCTCCCGATCGTAACACCGCAGATTTTTTTTAGGGAACACAATCAACTTCTATGATTAGTTCAGTCATTAAGCTTTGTGAGCATTTTGCTGTGAGATAGCAAACAGACTCACTTTCATATGAAATAATTGAAAATATGCCAGGGTGCTGGTATCTGATTTATTAATCTCTTGTTTCAATTGTTTGTTGAATATAGCTCCAGGCAGACTACAATGATGTCAGAATTAGTTTACTGTGTTCTCTGTGTTTTCGCAAAAGTGGCCTCTTGGGCCAAATCCAACTAGGTAATAGCAGAAACTCAACGCATCGCTCTGTAAGGTAATGGGGGAGATGTTGTAACCATTTTCAAATTAAGCCTGTATGTTTTTTTTGTTTTGTTTTTACATGCAGATCCATTAGAAATAGAAATGATACAAGAAATGCGGCCATATATATTATGCCACAGAATGTTATAATGTTTCAAAACTAATTAGACACTTTCAAAGGGGCAAATGGTTCAACAGGAGTGTTTATACAAATTGCGACGAATATGGCGTGTTTATTATTATGTGTTATGCGTAAATCATAACATCGTAACTCTGGTTTTATCATTAACTGCAAACATATTTTCACATTAGAATAACCGTGCATTGTTACAGTACAAAGTACAGCCTCCTCCATCAGAATAATAAAGCCCATTAAAGTCTGTTTGTAGCTTCAAAGAGAAACATTTCTACGGCGAAGACAGAGTTGACCTCCAGTACCGCTGCTGCTTTGTGCCTTTCACATTTCCAGCACTTTGCAACAGCTTCAAATGTCACATTCTAAGAGACGTCCAAGCACATGCCTAATTAGTCAAATCTTTTGCCTGTGGCACATTTAAACAAATCAGTTCGAATCCAGTGATGACCCTGCTGAATTCTAAGAGATATTAAATAAAATGCAAGTTCAAAGACTTTATATTTCCGGAAGGAAAAAAGATAATAGCATTCGATACTCAATACGTATCTCTCTCTGTTATGGAGCCATGCGTGAAAATTAAATTTTTTTGTGAATATCATTAAAAATGTTCTCTGTTTGAACACACCAATTAGTGAAGAAGTAATATTCTCAATTTATAGCGCATTCTTTGTTTGTGTAGCCAACAGAAGTTCAGATTACAAAAAAAGCCAATCATATATATATATATATATATATATATATATATATATATATAATTATCATTATTTATTTATTTTTTTGAATAATACAAAACACCCATACAATTATATTATTATTACACTTAATTATGCACCTGAAATGGCAATTAAAACATTATTCATGGGCAATAATTCTACATTGACCCATGTTATGGGGTTGGCAAAGGTACAGCTGGCTAATATGGATACTATGTCAGGTCAGTATTGCGTTGGGCAGTAATTACATTCCTCCCACACATGCTGCTTCCTTGCACTCCATATGTGATCAAACACATATGGAATCAAGGGCCTTCGTTACAGCAGGTCTTGCCAAGACGCGAAAGAGTGAGAAAAAATATGCGCGCACTTCATACAAACTGTCAGTTGAGAATAATTTTGGTCTGCAAATTAAGCGTACCTTCACCTGTTGACTTCGCGTGTTCTAGAACGAACTGTCACCGGTGCGTTGCTGAAAACGCTGACGGAGTCGCGGAATGCAGACGTAAGGAATGTCACAGAATTTGGCACATTTTGAAATTTATAAATCAAAAGCAGGCTTATACAAATTAATCGTTGTTCAAATTGCTTCGGTTTCACAAAAGCCAACAGGAGGTTTTTTTTTTCTACCTCACATGCCTTACAGCTTTTTTTAGTCTGCAATCTCACTGTTCGGTTTTTCTATTGCATTTTAAATTATGGGTGACGCTTCCTGTTTGAGGTTGCACTTTAAAACTGTTTTCTATCCTATTTCCAATCCCTTTCGAGTTTTTCCGAAGCTGGAAAAGATAAGATTTGTCTGTCAAAATAAGGAAAAATCTAATTAAATATCTATTGTTAATGATAGAACATTTTTAATAAACGCAACATACATGTTAGATAATATAGACATAAATATGTTCCTGCACAGTATGATTTAACATGTCCATAATATTGCTATTGAAAGACAAATCTGAGCCTTTGAGATTTGTGGTCTGCTAATAGTAGAAATTTTTTTGTACTTCAATGATCAATGGTTGACGAGTGAGGAGAATCAACTCATTACACTCAATTATTAGCTTATTATTGCACTCATTTAAACAAGTTATTGGCAGTTACTCTCATGGTTCTCTTAAAGCACCATAGGGCACTCCACATGAACTTCATCCCCACAACGACTCTGATCATCGCTACAAACCGACAAAATAAAGGTTCATTTTAACGGAAGAAATCAGGATAGAAAGGTATTACTGTTGTGCCCTACACAAGATACATACAAAAATGTATTGTGGTGACAAAATAAAAAAGAAATAAAACTGAATTTGGGGGAAAATAGATTTAGAGGGAAAAAAAAAGCAATGTTTTTGTATCCTGGATGGTAGTTTGGCACATAATGGACTGAGGGATACATGCAAATGGGACTCCCACCATAAACATAAGCGGTGCGGGGAGGATTTCTTTGTGTAAGCCTTGTTTTGTCCGTGGTTTGTTCAGCACCACGGACAGCGGCTGCTGTGCAGGTTTATGAACCAGTCTAAATGAGTAACTGTGAATGAATGTCAATGCCACAGCGGGGAGATGAAACGGGAACAAAATGCACCAAAATACAGGATTTGAGGAAAATTGGGTGCATTGTGAACCTAAATATCTCTGCCGTGGTGGGACAGTTCTGTTCTTCCTTCCTTGAAAACAACTCGCAATTTCACAACAGGAGAAAGGGGAAGGCATGCAGGCATCCTCAAAAGAAAGTAGAGTAAAAGGATGACTTCAATTATATTACATATGGCAACTCCTTCGAAATACCAAGGCATGCATAACACTATACCCCTCACGTAAACTATTCAAAAGCTGAGCTGTATTCTTTTATGAAGGCAATTTCTCCTCAGATGCAGCTGTATTTCAAAGCTGTTGCCATAAATGCTTATGTCACAATGACAGGCCTTCAACGGCTCCCTTCATTTGTAACCAAACGCCATTTTAAAAGCATAACAGACTCCACTATGTGTCCAGTGCTGGATGAATAGGACTATGAAGACACGGTTTATGGTCCACGTCAGTAAGTGTTACTCTCCTGAAATGTCAGGCATAGGTCATAGACCACTGTGAAAAATCTCAATGCTTTGGAAATGGGCCTTTACAGAAAATAAATAATGGTCTTTCACCCCCCCAAAAGATGCAACAGACTGATTTGTTGGCCTTTTGAATGCGTTGCCTGCCCCTCTGCACAACTTCATCATGGGACTGTTTGCCTGTCATGGATGACTGCTGAGCTGCTCGCTTCTGTGACCTTGACAAGAGAAGTTTAGACAGGCAGAAACCGCAGGCACACAGAAAACATTCAACTGTTGCAAAGTGAGTTAGTGGTAAACATGATGTTGCACCGTTGAAAGAAAAAAAATGTCATTTACATGAGCTGGTGAAACTTTCACAAAAAGATGAGGTCAGAATGTTTGATGTTTTTGAAAGGAGACTCAGACTGTATTAAGAATCTTTATGTACTTGCATGCGAAATTAAAATAATGTTTACATACATAAAATATATACGCACAAACCTGTCCCTAAATTTAACCACGTTCCACATCCAGCATTGTTCAGTTCATTCATTCATTCATTCATTCATTCATTTATTAATAACTAAGTACATATTAGATCTAATATAAAGCGAGACTAAAGACCGCAATCTTTATTTGATTCGATAATAAACATAATAAAGCGTTAAACGATAAAATTTTGATGTTTTTTTATGTAACTGTTTTGTTGTTGTTGTTGTTTTAATATATGTCATTTATTCTTGTGATGCCAAATATACATTTTCAGAAGCCATTACTCTAGTCGTCACATAATAATCCAAAAATCAAATTGCTGATTATTATTATTATCACTATTATTATTATTAAAAAAAGTTCGCCCTTCAATGATGTGTAGTGCAGTGAAGATGATGAATGCAGAAAATGAAGAAAAAGCGTTTGACCAATTTCATGTATGCTTGCTATATAAAAGTATGAATTTCTTTCAAAAAATCTCAAACCTTTGAGCTATAGCGTATGAATAGGCATGCACTGTTTGAGTGAAAGCATGCTTAATAGAGATAGACTGGGAATGCGTTCCATTAAAATACTTGCTCAACTATGTTGAATGCACTTTGCTAAACTTGCACAACAATCACCTAGCTGCAGCTGTATTTACATATTTATGTATTCCGTGCCATATTCAGAAATGTCAGCACATTTTGCCACAAACCTTTTTTTTTTTTTTTTTTTTTTTTTTTTTTTAAATTAGCTTCTAATTACTCTATACACACACTTAAACTTCCGCATAAATCCGCTGATCTGTAAGTGGTTTAATTCGAAAGTTTGCAAGTCACTGTAGTTGAAGTAATCGTGTTCATTACAGCTCTCGAAAATTGAAAATGGATGAGCAGTACCTATACAAACGAAGATATAATTACAAATTTGTAAGTAGCGCAATATGTAAGCATATACATTTTTATTTTAATATTAATCAAGTCAAAATAAGTTCTGCCTATTAGATCTCTCTCACACCCTCTCTCTCACACACACACACACACACACACACACACACGCAGCGTGCACACACATGCAAGCCTCTGTCAGGAAGCAGGGGGACTCAAGAACAATATTAAACCAGTCTGTGGACCATGCAATTTCAATTACCAAAGAGAATCAAAAAGCTGAAAGGAATTCAAATTGATTCCTCCATTTAAAAAAAAAAAAAGTGCCAGCAGTCCCCTGGGTGCCACAGACAGAATTCAGAATCAAATCTGTTGTTTGCGTGTATACATCCCATCTAGGAAGAACGCGTTTGTCCGCAGCATCCGAGTTATTGCGTACTGAGCATGAAAAAGACAATGCAAGTCCGACATGCGCTCTCACTACGAGGCACGCGTTAAACGGCATTAAAGTTTGAAGGAAGCAGCACTGAAAAGGTACACACATGCTCACGCAGCCGGTCCGTACAGCGTTGATGGCCAGATAATAGATTTATGCACAGCTAAGAAGATTAATGTACGTGCTTTTAAAAAACGCTCGCAGATCATTCTTACCCCGTAAACAGCTTTAGAGAAAACCAAAGCGATAAATAGGAAATACATTTATTAATCTAAGCAGCTTAGTTCAGGTTGAACTCGTCCGGCAAATTAAGTTTGCTGGATTTCACAGGAAATAAACAGAACGGCCCGGTTGGAGATGAAAAGGTGTCAGCAAAATACTGTATCGTGATTTATATTCTGCCTTCATGTGCAGATGATTTCCTCGCCTCCTCATTATCACGAGTACAGACTATTTTTAAGTTTGCTGTTGGGATGTGCGCGTGTAAGTTGGAAATGAGCGAGCTGGTCTTTGAGTATTATTTAAATTGCTTACGGTTGATGTCGAGGAGCGTGAGAATTCGGTGGTGAGAGAGAGAGAGAGGGGAAGATGTTCCGCGCAAAGGGTGTTATGTACCGAAATAGTCTGACTGATGGCTCGGAGTATGTTTTACAGTCTGCTGAAGACAAGAGAAGAGTCACACCCTTTCTGAGAGCGATGCGATGCCGCAGCGCTGCACGCACCGAGTCAGGCTAGACTACGTTATAAGCGCCAGTTTGTTTACTTGTGGAGCTGGGAGAGATAAAAGTTGGGTTGAAGTGCATGTCGGGGTCAAGGCTTTGGGCTGCTCTCTCACCGGGTGAAATTCATGAAAGATGGAAGACACCCTGCAATGACCCCCTCGCTCTTGCCCAAACACAGACACGCGTTCACACACTTACTGTCATTCTTCACAGCCTTCAGTCCCTCCAGCTGACAGAGGCTCAAATTTTTTCGAACCTTTCATTCCCGAGTCTCTTAGAGAAACCTTTCATCCCCAGGACTTCTCTTTCGGTGAAACCCTACATTATCTAGCAGTTTCTGTTAGTCAAATCATACTTGTGCGATACTGTTCAAGAGTTTGAGGCCAGTAAGATCTGTTGTCCCCTTTCAAAAGCTACTCTCGATGCTGCGCTGAATGCGCTAATGAGAACGTCTTTTGTTCGACCGGTTGTTGAAGCACGTGTGTCAAACACGCCAAAGTTTGGCTTATATAACCTCGGTCAGGTGACGTCCTACCTGATCATGAACACCTGGAGGTTATAAATAGATGTGACGCGGAAACATCCTCAGGTCTTTTGTCTTCAAGGACCGCATTGTGTGTGAATGTGTGTGTGAAAAAAAATATATAAAATATATATAAAAGAGAAGAGAGAAAAAAAAAAAAAAGATAATATGACGCATCAAGAAAGGAGATGCTTGCCTCCGTGCCAGAGGCAGCTCTCCGATGACGATCTCCATAATTTTTGTTTCGAGTGCTTGGGGGAAGAGCACGCGATCCTCGGGCTCGAGGGCGAGTGCGAGCACTGTGATTTGTTTTCAATCAAGGTGCTTCGCGCTCGCCTCGCCTTTTTTAAAGGAGGACCGAGTGGATCGCGTGCCGATCCGGCTGAGCCGCGTGAGACGGACCAGCCCCTTTCTCTCGCCGGATCGCGAAGCCCTCGCGTCCGTTTCTCTATCGCGCCCCAGCGCTTCTTCTGAACGGACCGAGGAGACTTCATCTCTTGCTTCTGGGGAAGCAGAAAGTGCCACCACAGAGCGCTCCTCCCGCGACAATAAAGCGTACGAGGAGCTACTCGAGGTGGTAACTCATGCAGTCGAAAGATTACATCTAGACTGGCCCCAGGAGCGAGAGAACCCCAAGCGCTCGAAACTAGACGACAGATTTCTGTCGGGTGGCCGGGGGGAGGGGCCTCAGCGACGGTCTCTCCCCTTCTTTGACGATCTCCACGAGGAGTTGGTGCGCTCGTGGAGTAAGCCTTATTCGTCCCGTGTCTTCGTGCCATCGACGTCGATGTATTCGACTATCGTGGATGCGAAGGCACGGGGCTACTCGATGATGCCCCAGGTGGAAGAGACGCCTTGCGGCTATCTCTCCTGGAACTTCATCGTCCCTAAAAAGACCGACCCTCCCCACCAAGCCGTGCCGTATGACATCTTCGCTGGTGGGGAAAGCTTTCAGGCAGCGGGTCAGGCTGGTGCTTCCCTGCACACCATGGCGGTCCTGCAGGCGTACCAGGCTGATCTGCTGAAGGACTTGAGCACAGGCGGGTCCATAGATGAAGAGGCGTTTTTAGAGCTGCGCCGAGCCACAGATCTGTCTCTCCGTGCGACCAAGCAGACGGCCCGTGCCATCGGCCGTTCTATGGCTGCTATGGTGTCCACGGAGAGACATCTGTGGCTCAACCTCACGGGCATCAAGGACAAAGACCGCGCCATCCTCCTTGATGCCCCTGTCTCGCCTTCCGGCCTATTTGGCGACTCAGTTAATGCCGTCGCCACTAGGTTTCGGGAGGCGGCACGCTATGAGGAAGCGTTCGAGGTTTCTTCCCGCCGTGCTCAAGAGTCGGGACCGTCGGCCACCCGGTCCCGACCAGGTCCGGTTCCTTTGAGGCGTGAGGCACAGAGGGACAGTGTGGCGAGCCGAGCACCCCTCGTAGAGACTGGGGTGCGGCTCGCCAAGGCTTCACAGTCCGCCTCAAGGAGACCGGACCTGCGGAGCATAATCTCCGCAAAGAAGAAGTCCTGATGCTGGTGCACTCAGCACCGTGGGGTGCCTCCCGGGGGGGCGCGAAAAATTCCAACAGAGAATAAATGCTCCTTCCCGGCACCCTCAGGAAGCCATTGTTCAATCTCCGCCGCCACTGGTGTTTCGGGGAGCAACGGTTTCCAACGAAACGTTGGATGTTCGGTCGCCTCCTGCCACGTTTCAGGACGCCGAACATCTAACAACCCCAACAAAACGAAGTGTCAAAATTAGTGCCCCTTTCAGAGAAGCTGGCAGCGTGGAAGCTTCTGCCAAATATCTCCCCATGGGTCCAAAAGACCATAGAAAGAGGCTACAGGATTCAGTTCGCATATCGTCCTCCGCGTTTCAACGGCGTGATTTTCACTTCCGTGAAACCGGAACGAGCGCATTTGTTGATACAGGAGTTGCAAACTCTGCTGGACAAAGGGGCCATAGAACGTGTTCCTCTACCAGACAGACAGTCAGGCTATTACAGCCGGTATTTTCTCGTTCCCAAGAAAGATGGGGGGCTGCGTCCGATTTTAGATCTTCGAGGATTGAACCATCACCTCAGAACATACAAGTTCAAGATGTTAACAATAAAAATGATTGTTTCTCAAATCCAACCGGCGATTGGTTTGTGACAATCGATCTAAAGGACGCATATTTTCACATAGAAATATTGCCACAACACAGGAAGTTCCTGAGGTTCGCTTTGAGTGAAGCTTACCAGTATCGGGTTCTTCCTTTTGCCTAGCATTGTCACCCAACATACACAAAAAATGCATGGATGCAGCTCTGGCTCCTTTACGACTCCAGGGCATCCGCATTCTGAATTACATAGACGACTGGCTGATTCTGGCTCAGTCTCAAGAGCTTGCGCTTCGACATCGGGATGTCGTCCTAGCTCATCTCGGATCGCTGGGGTTGAGACTCAACGCCAAGAAAAGTGTTCTCTCCCCTGTTCAGAGGACAACATATTTGGGGGTCGTATGGGATTCGACCACGATGCAGGCACACAGCTGTCTCCTGCACGCCTCGATTCCATTCTAAACACCCTAAAGAGCATCAAGCTAGGCCAGAAAATCACTCTTCATCACTTTCAGAGAGTTCTAGGTCTCATGGCAGCTGCTTCCACAGTGATACCTTTGGGCCTCCTGCACATGAGACCGTTTCAGTTGTGGCTCAGAGCCAGGGATTTCATCCAAGGGCCAATCCCCAGAGGCAAATAAGGGTTACGCGTCGAGGGCTTCGTGACCTATCTATGTGGTTCAGACCCGGTTTCTGACCTTGGGTCCCACTCTGGAGGTCCGTGTTGTCGCCGCAAGATGCTAACGACAGACGATCCCTCACGGGTTGGGGAGCGGTCTTAGATGGCCGTCCAGCCCAAGGGATCTGGAGAGGTCATCTTCTCGAATGGCACATCAATTGCCTCGAAATGAAGGCTGTATTTCTGGCCCTGAAATACTTCCTCCAGCAGTTGAGAGGCTACCATGTCCTAGTGCGGGTGGACAACACGGCAGTAGTCTCTTACATAAATCGCCAGGGCGGACTGCGGTCGCGCCGCTTGAACGAGCTAGCGCAGCAGGTTCTGCTTTGGGCGCAGGACAAGTTCCTGTCCTCAGGGCGATTTATATTCCCGGTCACATGAACAGGGGAGCAGACTTGCTGTCCAGACAAGCTGTGACACATGGGGAATGGAAACTCCACCCCAAGTAGT